>NC_141759.1:107314889-107369889 GCF_982258835.1 Parasteatoda tepidariorum | reverse complement strand
TGAACACAGATGCACTTAAATCTTAAGTATTGCAAAACACGTAGTTATTAAAACACCACAGTGCGTCCAATAATTTGCTCCAATTATTACAATATACTAGCATAATACCTAATATAATAAATATTCTATATTTATATAATATATTGTGCAATTATACAATCGTCGAATTTATGTTATATATCGTTTAATTTAAACCATTGATGCACGAACGTAAACAAGTGCAAAAAATCTCGTAAAAACAATAAATGCTGTCAACAATAAAAAATCTCGTAAATCAACCGATAATTAAGATTTTACATAGAATCTTATAGTTCGTCTAATAATTTAGCCGCGTCTACACTTCCCTTGATTACAGTACTACTTTCGTGACCTTGCTCATTCATTTTTAGTACCTAGAATCGTTCTACTCTTAAAATTATAAATTATCTTTCGTCTAACCAGACTTTAATTTGATAAACATTTCAAAAACAGATCCTTGGATAGAAAAGATTTTGGAATGGCAATTTAAAACAAAATAACAACAATTAATTAATACAAAATAAAGTTCGTAATTCCTGATGTTGTTTAGTTATGCGAAACTATTAAAAGGAATGTATTCTTTTTTTAGAGAGAAGTTCACAAACTTTTTCCCTTTTTCGGATAGAATGTAGGAAGGAGTGATAAAAGCTCTATTGGGGGATATCGAAAGAATGATTCCGACCAGTCAGTTCGCACCTGCGGTTATTCTCATGTTCCCTCTCCCCCCCCCCCTCCTCTCTACTTCATTCTTCTTTTTTCTTCCTTTTATAAGGTCTGCAAAAAGTTTTAGAGAGAAAACTTTTGAAGCAGCGCATGAGATTGAGATGTAAATAGAGGTGTATCGCTTTCTTTTTTATGTTCTTTTTTTAAAGAAAAGATTCGATTTATTAAATATTTCTTTGTCTGGACTCGAAGTTCACTTTTTCCAAACTTGTAAAATAATACATTTTGTGTATAAATAATTGTAAATTAAATTATAATTACTTATAGGTTTGTCATCTACTATTAAATTGTTCTTTAAAGATAGTTGGATTCCGAAATAAAATGGCGGAAAAACGAACAGAACGTTTATTTCATACAGACAGCGCAAGAGAGAGAAAAAAAAAATGGGAGAAGGAATAAATTATTGGCACAGCGCCATCTATGGATATTAATTTAAATCGTTAATCTTAGCCATTATTTAACATATACTTCTAAGGGTGCAGTCTAAATAATTCTGATAATAAAAATTCTAAAATAATTCTGATAGTTTTCTCACTTGCTGATTTAAACTAATTCGGTGATAGTCCAGATTTGTAATTAAATAACCACTATGTCTGCAACGAATGTTTAAACCTTCATTCGCAACAATCGGAATTAGAAAGTTATACAGGAATAAAATGATTAACTAGCCTATGGAAAATAGGCCACACAAAAAAGAAAAAAATCAGAGAGTTAACAAGAAATGTATTTTTAACATAATTGTGCTTGTCAGCTGTGTATCAAAGACAAAATGTATTAAGTTTTAAAAAAGATATCCAAAATATGAAATTGAACTATATAATTAAAACTATAAATGTCCCATGGTGCAATACTTTTTTTTAAAAAAAAAGAAGAAAAAAAAAACTTTTAAATTCTTAGAGCACAAATAATGTTTAGAACAAAAGTAATTTAATTTAAATTTATTAAGAGTTTTATTAAAAACAGTTTAAACTAATAATTCGAAAATCATTTGTAGTGAATTTTATTTATTTTATTTATTTTAATTCTGATAGTGAATAGAATGGAATTCCTGACAGGACCCACCCCATATTGCATAGAATTCTCCTCTTTTTAGAAGAAGGTTAGGTAGGAAGGGAATGTGTGTCCTATCATAAAAACCTCTATTGTTGTCAATAAATCGATTAGAAAGAATGTGTCTGCCCCCCCCCAATCCATTTTAATCTCCAGATATAAAGAAATCTGCTTTTAAGTTGTAAACAAAAAATTTAATGTAGCATTCTGTGATATCTATTCAACGAAAGTCTAATTCAGATCAAGATTTCCTTTTTTTTTTTTTTTAATCAAAAGTTGACTGCCAATGATATAGTATACGTTTTATGTCAATTTGTAGAGACTTCCAGTAACTTCTTTGCGATCATTCGCAATTTTCCTTTGTATGATTTTTATTTATTTATTGCATTTGATTTTATTTATCAGTACATTATTATTATCTTTCCATCCCTACTATTTGGTCATTAAATTTTTTAAACTTTTAGTGAATAACACTAGATGTTAATACAGTTTTTTTTCCAAACATTAATTCATTCATTAAATAGGAATGAGCGAAAAACGAAATAGAATTTTTTGATGGGTTAAGCGTTTGTCATTGTTTTAAATTTTACTCGAAGTTATTCAGTTTTTCACATATTTTAAAAATAACATCATGTGATAATTCTAACTTACAGTTTCTAGCTATCTGAACAACAAAAAAATAGTTAGTTGCGCACATTTAAATATTTAATTATATTACATTCGCGACCCGCAGTGAACTGATCGGTTCCTAGCAGATCACCGAAGTCAATCATCACTGGCTGCGGTCAGTGTGCGGGTGGGTGACCACTTGGATCAGCCTGCGTAGGGACCGAGGGTGTGTGGTATGGGTCCTCGTTAAACTGTTCTACCGTAAAGTGCTCGACTTCGCGTGCAGGTCGTCGGGCTACCGAAGCAGGGGGTGCCACCCCTCCGCAGAGGATCTAAATTGTGATGGCATGTCTTCGGATCATCCTTCGGGATGTTTCCTAGACCGTCGCCAATAGCCCATTGTGCAGCTCCAGTGCGACGTAAATGAACAACAACAAGAAGAATAATATTATATTCGCTGTGTCAGATAAATTCAATAAAGAACATGACGTGGTAGCACGTGCGGTCCACGTGACCCAATGAGATGCTTAATTTAATGAATTAATTTTGGTTTTATATGGGAGAAAAATTTTTTAATTATTCAATAAAAAGTAACTAAAATAAAATAAAAAACTTGTTGACCTTAGTAAGAATTTACTTTAATTTTTTTTCTAATATTAATTGTTTATATTTATATAAACTCGATATAATCATTGTTATTTATTTCGAAATAGAGATCACAACAGAAGTGTAAATATTTATGGTAGAAAAGAAACGATTTTAATAGATAAAAGGAAGAGATTAAAAAAAAAATGTCTCAATACAGAAAATGTAATGAAGGAAGTCAGCCAACTAAGAATAATGATTCTCTCAAAAGTTTATACGGAGAAATCACTTTGGCGTCAAAACTTATAAAGTATGAGTAATTAATTCCGTCGTTCAACTTACTTAAGAATAAAGAACTGAAAAGAAAAAAAATACATAAATGAAAAAAAGAAGAAACGCCGGCTTTTGTTCTTCTTCGTTAAAATGCTAAGGTGAATCTGCGACGGGGGGGAAAAAGCAATTAAAAGTTTGTCCCGAAAGGGAATTAGTTGCAAATCTGGTAGGGATTTTTGCGCAACACTCTTTTAATTGTTTTTTGGTACCCTCACTCTTTGTATAGGACGATATCTGCGGTGGAATATCCCTGACGGAAAGGGATTTTGATCCCAAATACTCTTATTTCCCTCGGGGGGTAAAAGAAAAAAAAAAATAATACCTAAGAGGGTAATCATAGAGAAACGATTCATAGATAACGATAAGTATGGAACTAAGAGAATATCTTAAGCATCTCACAGAAGCTTCGGTGTTAGTACAAATTGTTATGAATCTATACTTATAATGCAAAAAGAAAATAATAATAAAATTGTTATCGCCTTATTACTATCACTGGTTACCCATTGGTCAGATGCTTTTTGAAGTTATACTTCTTATGCAACTTCCAACAAGGTTGCGTTAAACGTTTAGCGCTACATTTTTATTGGCCGGGAAATCACGTGGTAGGATCCAGTTTTCCCTCATTCATTTCCATATCGTTTTGGTTCTCACTAGCATAAAAATAATAAAAGTATTGTTTTTCTATAAATATTTTTTTAGTTTGTTTTGATACACATATCATTTAATAGGGTAGTATTTTTATTTTCAAATTTAGTGGATAACAATTGTAAAAAATGAGTGAAAACAATCCCACGGACAATGTGACGGATTTAAGGTTATGTCAAGGTACGTCTCTTGTGAATATCAATTGATTGTTAGGTTTTCTCTTCTGAAATTACATTTTGACGCATTCACATACATTATTAATACAAATACATTTTCCAGGGCGAGACGATGAGGCAACCACAAGCACTTCCACTGGTTCGAGAGGTCGACGAGGGAAAAATGCACAATATTACCGTGATTACAGAGCACGGAAGCGAGCGGAGCAGGAAAAAGAGTCGTTGAATAGAACTAGTGATCCTTCTACGACTGCTGATTCTTCTACTATTAACGTCGCAGGTTGCGAAGCTTAACTTCGTCCGCGCGGAGGGAGTCCACGCACTATTTTTTCTTTCTGGGTGGGCTCCGTTAAACACCACAACATTTCAAATCATGGTCAGTCTCAATGGATGATTGTCGTCTGATTGATTTTCATATCCTGCCCTATGCACGTGTTTCATGACATCACAAAATACTTTTTCTTCTTCAACATTCATATTTATAATAAAATCACCGTCAAGACAGTCATTACTCGTTAATAATAAAAGGAATATAAAAAAATAGTGCGTGGAGTCCCTCCGCTCGGAAGAAGTTAAACTTTGTAACAGTTTTCTTCAAATATTAATTCATTCATTAAATAAGGATGAGAGAAAAACGAAATGGAATTTTTTGATGGGTTAAGCGTGAGTCATTGTTTTAAATTTTACTCCAAGCTATTCAGTTTTTCACATATTTTAAAAATAACATCAGTGATAATTACTTACTTGTAACTCTAATTAAACAACACCAAAAATAGTGCGCGGAAGAAGTTAAACTTCGTAACCTGCGACGTTAATTGTAGAAGAATCAGCAGTCGTAGAAGGATCACTAGTTCTATTCAATGACTCTTTTTCCTGCTCGCTTCCGTGCTCTGTAATCACGGTAATATTGTGCATTTTTCCCTCGTCGACCTCTCGAACCAGTGGAAGTGCTTGTGGTTACCTCATCGTCTCGCCATGGAAAATGTATTTGTATTAATAATGTATGTGAATGCGTCATAATGTAATTTCAAAGGAGAAACAATCAATTGATATTCACAAGAGACGTACCTTGACATAACCTTAAATCCGTCGCATTGTCCGTGGGATTGTTTTCACTCTTTTTTTACAATTGTTAACCACTAAATTTGAAAATAAAAAATACTACTCTATTAAATTATATGTGTATTAAAACAAACTAAAAAAATATTTAAAGAAAAACAATACTTTTATTATTTTTATGCTAGTGGGAACCAAAACAATATGGAAACGAATGAGGGAAAACTGGATCCTACCACGTGATTTCCCGTCCAATAAAAATGTAGCGTTAAACGTTTAACGCAACCTTGTTGGAAGTCGCATAAGAAGTATAACTTCAAAAATAATTTAAATTATAACGTAAATACATTAGAAACGCCTGCTAGTGAAAATAAAAAGAAAAACAGCAGCGGTCGCCATAGCAACTCATGCAATGACGACGTTTACTATTACTCTTGAACACAGTTGAAAAGTGTGTGAGCGCCATCAAATCCAAAACAAGACCCATTTTGCCAATGGGTAAAAAAATATATTATGCTTCACTTTCAATTTTAATGCCATGAAGGAAGTTGCCATTAAAACATATAATATCCATGTAATTCTAAAAAACAAGTAAATAAAATGACTTCCGTTACTGTTTTAGGAAAAAGTTTCCTCCTCTTGTGCTCTAAATACAAAAACTATCAGATGTAAAACTGTGCGGAGAAATGTTTGAGAATGCAAAAATATTATTAATGCGGACAAAATGGAATATTTATCCTTTCCGCGCTATGTTTCCATGAAAACAATTGGCAGCCATTGTGATGGCATACTCCTTTTTTTTATGTCTTAAGGTTTAAACTAGGTTTCTCAAGTAATGAAATTATTTATTTTCGTTTGTTGCTGGTTGTTTTGATTTTTCAATACGAAAAAAAAAAAATGAATCGTAAGAAAATCCGAGAAAAAGGAAAGAAAATTAATGAAAATCCGGAAAATAAAAGATATAATATTTAAAACAGCTCCTTTTAGCAGATATAATCGTGTGAGCTGATGAAAAGATATCTTTTATTTTCCGGATTTTTACTAATTTTTTTCCTTTTTTTCGGATTTCTTTTCCGGATTTTTATTATTTTATTTTATTTTATGACCGCCGTTGAACAGTCGACCCAATTTTTGGGTTTACGACTACAAATGTTCAACGCCGTAGCCTTGTAATTTTGAACCAATCCAGAAGACAAGGAAACTCCTGGATCGGTACCCCCAGAGGTATTGATTTGTTATGGGAACATGGAGGACTTTGAGACTCGACAGATTTAACGTGCATCAGTCACCATTTACTACACGGGGAGTCTTCGACCAGCAGGGACCGAACCCACGAACTCTTGGACATGGGCCCGCGACCCCACTGACCAGGCTATCCCGGCCCCCCACTGACCAGGCTATCCCGGCCTAGTAGCGACAATTTAATTTTACATAGATTAACTAGCAGCGTTACATTACAGCCACAAAGAATGGACATCGACAATAACAGTACAATATAAAATAGCTAGCCACGTCACAGGTATTTTTTTTTATTTATTTATTTATTTTTTTGTTATTTTTCTTTTTCCTTTTTTTCATTGTTCTGTAATTTTTTCCATATTTTCTCTACATTTTGAAATCCATATTGCACTCGCAGGCCTGATGATAAAGTGATGAACTGACCATTTCAGGGATCTGTCCAAGTCAAATTTAGTACCGTTTAGCGGTACCTTCACAAATTCAACTTTAGGAAAAACGGCGGGGTTTCACAGAATACTTTTTCTTAAAATTTTATTTTTGTATCCCGCAAAAAAAGATAAATCCATATTTTTACCATATTTTTTGTGTTTATTTTTGAATATAATTTTTGATCTTCACAAATTATGCCTAAATTTTCACAAATTATGTCTAAATGTTCATAAAATAGGTACCTCTTAGAAAAACCTAGACACACCACTGCATTTAATTAATTTTCATTTAGTTTTAAAGTTATTAAATTTAAGCTTTGTTTTTGATGAAATTGAGTTGCATAGTTCTCAAAACTTAAAAATACGTAATTTTTCCCTTTATTTTTTCTTTTCTATAAACTGTTTTGACATTAAAAAAAAATTTAAAACATTGAAGTTAGATAAATACAGGGTATCTGCTACATTTTAGATTTTCAAATTCATGACTTTCCATGACCAATTCCAAGCACTTTTCATGACTTATCAAAGTTACTATTTTCTCCGGCAAAAACACAACAATAAATTAAAAAAAAGCATTATAATGACATTAATTGAAATGATAGGTATAACCAAAACTTCATATTTATAGATTTTAAATTTTAAAAAACAGAGTAAAGAAAGAGTTAAAGCAACAAAATAGCTGGAAAAAAAATACAAAAGCAGATAATTTTTTTTCTGCGGAATTATATTCTAAAGATACTTTTCTTGTTTATCGGGAAGGAAAGAAATACTCCTAATTTTTCTGTTCTCATTTCGGAATAAAAAAATCATGCACAACGTCAGCCTGTATGCACTCGACAGCTAATGGCCATACTGAAGCGACCACGACCGTGAACTAAATACAGCTCTCACGATCAGCACTCAAAAGTGCGATCTTAATACAGCTCTCCTGGCTTCTCACAAACTCAGCAATAAGTCAACTAGTGGTATCCCGTTCATAGAAATCTATAGCAGATAAAATTCTGTTGGGGGAGTACTGTAGCGTGTCTACCTCGACAAGTATACAATTCCAATTCATCAGTATATGAGACATGTTAACTCGATTCTATGTTAGGCTACCTTTTCATAGATGAAGGTTGACATTGTCGATAACTCACTATCCCCACAGTTAGTAATAAAGCATAAAATAAAAAAGAGTTTGAATGAATGGGTGTTCAGTCTCCATCAGGAATCGAACCCGGGCCTGCTCGAGAGCTTTCACATCTTATGTTTTACAGGTTACCACTATATAAGAATTTCGAAATCACGTGATTTGGGGGCAAACTTATTGTCAAAGATAACAAAGTGCAGCTTAAGGATTGCTGAAATGCCGAAGGCAGAGTTTTATTTCTATGAGTGTATTACTAATAAATAGAAATAATTAATTATGTCAGAACGCTTGATATTGTTTGGTCATAAAATACCTTTAATAATTATAATTTTTAAACAAACATCTAATAAACGAAAGGAAATGTAAAATCTTTTCCAATAATGTATTTTTTAAATCCAGATATCGAGTTTCGCTAAAACAAAAAGCTCCATTGAACTTTCATTTCGATTTGTTTCATTTCTTAAATTCGCTTGTAGATTTTGTTATTTTCATCGCAATGCGAGTGAATAAAAAAAAAATACAACAAAGCAATTATTACCACACCCCTCTCATGCTTTTTTATTATTGTATTTTTTTCATCGCATTTTTTTAATTTCATTTTATTATTTATTTGAAAACAATAATTAAAAAAAATGTCTTCGAAAGTCGTCTGAGCCTGCTTCTGTGTCGCTAAAGTAAACAATGTAATGACACAATTATCGTCAGCCTTGTTAGGAATCATCGGGGCAACAAATCGAAGGGGAAATACACTTCAAATACGGCGATTCCTTTCCCACTACAGTAAACAGTTTAAAAGCTGTTAGTTTTTAAAATAAACGAAAATGTAAACAAAAATTTTACGTGGACGTGAGTTTCTTGAATTTCGAAATCATGACTAGAGAATGTATATTCGGGATTTTTTTCCTATTTTATGTCAGTGTTGCCAGATTGGGCTATAAGTAGCGGATTGAGCTACTGTTAAAAGTCCTCACTATCGATCGATTTTTGGCTACCCTCTACTTTTTGGGTTACTCATTATTTTTCCAACGCTACAAATCTTAAAAATGTGCTACTTTTTTTCCTTGCAGAAATAAATTTTTTTTCCTTCCCATTATAAGATGATTTTTCAGAGCATTTGAAACATGTCGACTGTTTTTCTAATCTGAATACTTTTTTTAACGAATGAAGTGTTTCAATCAAGTAATTCAATCAAGTATATATATATATATATATATATATATATATATATATGTATACGCATAATAGAGAAATACGGAAGAAAGATAAAGTTAAAGGCTTTTTAAAATCTGCATCACATAATACTAGAAAAATAAACAAATTTCTCTTCATGAATGCTTAATTTGTAGCCTGAATCAAAAATCCTTTTTTTTTAAATTCACGTTTTTAGGACAAAAAATTCCATATTAATCTTTGTTCATCGTAAGGAATAACATTGGATCTAATCGAAGTGTGAAATTTAATTTTAAAAAAAAATATTGTTCTGCAATTTATATTGTGTGAAAGTTGAAGAAGAGTAACTTAATGTTTGTTGCATAATTTTGTTCCAAAATTTATTTGAATGTATACCAGATTTCTATCAATAATATTTTAAAGAAGATAAAATTTATTTTTTAATAATATTTAAACCATATCTATAGTTTTTTTTAACTAAATTTTCTACACAGGTATTATGTAAGTTTTTCATAAAAAAAAAAAGAAAAACTATAATGCGAAGTTTTATATAAATAAGCCATTACAACCATTGAAACAGGGATTTATCCGAAGTGAATTGGGAAATAAATCTGAGTACGTTCATTCAATAGAATTGACGTAATTAACTAATCTAAACAAGATTAGAGTAGCCATTGGCAAAATGGTTGTTATCTAAATTTTTTTTGGAAAAGGAACTTTATTGGGTTTTCTTCTTGGACACGTTTAACTGTTAATCCTTCAGACGAGAAACTAATCTAAATATCACTAAAAAAATGATACTATGCTCACCACCCCTTTCGAAGAAACAAAGGATTTATCACAGATTTATTTTAAGGTATGAGAACTAAAATGTGTTTATTTTGTTCGCTAACTCTTATTTAAAATACTTCGAAATGATTTGCCTTTCAAACAGGAGTGAAATATTATAGAATGAAATGTTCTTTTTGTAAAAGAAAGCTTCAAAAATGTCCTGAAAGCAGGGACTTTCCTTCAAAACAAATATCCTTTGATGTGCTTTCCCAGCACTCGCACATAAATTTTATTTATTTTTTATAAAGATTTTCTTTTTTTTTTCACACGGAGGTCGGAGATTTAAGTAAATGTTACTACATACCTCAACCAAATTGTTAGGAGCACTATAAGGTTCTATGTAAATTATCAGGTGATATTAAACAGCTTTATTGTTTTTACACTTGTTTCCATTCTTGTATCCATTGGTTAACTATGTAATGCAATATGTTAAAAATAAATACAAATAGGAAGTTTATAAAAAAATCTCCCGAATAAATATCCCATTACATGTATGTTTAAATATAAAAGTATTGCCTATAAACTCGTGCTAAACATGTAATTTATTAAAACATTACAGCGCGTTTAATAATTTGGTCTAATTATTATAATATTCTAATATAAAATCTAATATAATAAACATTCTATCATTATATAATATAACGTTTAATGTATTGAATCGTCGAATTTATATTATGTATTGTCTCATTTAACCATTATGATACACGAATGTGAGTAAGTGCAAACAGTCGCATTAAAAACAATAAAGCTGTATAGTATCACCTGGTAATTAAGATTTTACATAGAATCTTAGAGGGGGACCAACAATATGGCCACGGACTGTATACCCTTTATCTTTTAAATTTACTTTTTATTTTAATTGGAATCTATCACCAAAATTAATAATGCATCAATTTCGACATGGTGCTTTTTTATGTTTCTCTTAACAGAAATTTCCAGAGAGAAATTGTACCGTTTCTCAATTCTAGTACACAGCTATTTTTTATTTTTTATTTCAATTAATACCTAAGTTCTATTCCTTGATAGAAAAATTTCAGCAACTATTTGCTTTCGTTGGAAAAGTTAAAGAATGAATTAGGGAATAAAGGGATGTTGTAATCACTAATATTTATATTTAAGATTAAGCGAATTGCAATATAATTAATGTATTAATTATTACCAATATAAACTTAATACTAATTATTTCTTATTTTTTCATTACAATGTTGGTCATAAATTATATTTACATTAAAAAAAATAATGAAATAAGAAAGAAAACTGTTGTTAAAGTAGTATTGTATAATTTTAAAATCAAGCAACCAATCAAAACAAAACTGTGGCTTTTGAGAAATAGCGTTGAGGTTTTGCCAAATGTAATGGCTGTACTTAAAATCATACGTTTTTTTTTCTTTTACTTTAATTTTTACGCACCCGCTTTGAAGCTCAATTATAGCATATGCGTTAACTGAAAATTGTTATGTAAATCAGAAACTTTCTCTTGTCATATTCCATGATAATACTTGTTGTTGTTATTCATTTACGTCGCACTAGAGCTGCACAATGGGCTATTGGCGACGGTCTGGGAAACATCCCTGAGGATGATCCGAAGACATGCCATCACAATTTTGATCCTCTGCTGAGGGGATGGCACACCCGCTTTGGTAGCCCAACGACCTGCACGCGAAGTCGAGCACTTTACGGTAGAACAGTTTAACGAGGACCCATACCGCACACCCTCGGTCCCTACGCAGACTGATCCAAGTGGTCACCCACCCGCACACTGACCGCAACCAGTGATGCTTGACTTCGGTGATCTGCTGGGAACCGTGTCTTAACGATCAGTCCACTGCGGGACTTAATCCATGATAAAGATTAATACCTGGCCATCTGAGCCGTGATGGCTCAGGAGATAGAGCGTTCGCCTTCCACTGACGTGAACCGGATTCGAAACCCATCAATGGCTGGTCGATAAGAATTCCGCACCAGGCTTGCACCGATCACAATTAAAATATCCTCAGTGGTATACGAATCTTTGATCTCGAATTTTTTTCATTAATTGAGATAAATTGGAAGTCATTGTGGTGAAATCTTCAGAGGAAGGCATTGGCTCACATTGGGCTGTCTGACCAACTATGATGATGATGGTGGACGGCTCATGTGTAGGAGTCCCCTTGCCGTCAGGCTAATTGCGGGAGGTTTTCGTGGTTTTTCTTTCTATGTAACGTAAAAGAGGGTTAGTTCCATCAAAAATTTCTCCCAACACTTGATCCGGGATTTCCCTTGTCTTCTGGATTGGGTTCAAAATGACTAGGCTACGGAGTTGAACATCAATAGTCGCAAGCAATTGGGTCGGCCGTTCAACGACGATTGCAAATATAAATAGCAGGTGACCTGTGTGAACTGATTAGCGAATCACGCTTCTGCTGTGAGAGACTCAAGGGCCAACAGACCCATTGATTCATTTTAATTCGTATTCTGTAAATTTTTACACACGTTAATTATTTTACGATTTAATCTATTAGTTCAGACTCTCCCTCTATCGAGTTCAAATTTTCAATCTATAATAAAATACTTTTTATTCATCCACTCAAATTCAAATAAATTTTTTTTAAAACTTGTAGAGTAATGTTAATGCAGTTTTTTCAAATATTAATTCATTCATTAAATTTAATTAATTTTTGTTTTATATAGAAGAAAAAATTTTTAATTATTAAATAAAAAGCAACTAAAATAAAATTTTTCTTTGTTGACTTTAGGAATTGACTTTAATTTATTTTAATTAGTATTTTTTTTTATTTAGTATATTTACTTTTTATAAATTTTATGACATTTTCATTTAAAGTATAAAGCATGAGAATTCGTGATAAAAAATTATTTGAACAATTAATAGTTGGTGTTAAAATGCATTAGATTTTAATAAATTTAAAAGCCTTTAAATAGATTGTGACGAATGTTTAAAATTGCCATTGAACGATGAATAAATTAAGTTTCTTCAAATTTCTAAAAAAAACTTCCCTAGCAATAATTTGCCTCAGTTGGGCTCAAAATTGGCTCAATATGGTTCCCATAAGAACATGCATCGATGGAGCAATATTGCGATGGCTATATTTTTTAATAGTAGTCCTAGAATGGCCTATATAGGACTCACATTGGCCAATATAGAACCTTCATTGGCTAAATAATGGATATAAAATATCTTGTGAATCTGACAATTCTGTAGAGGACCCATATTGGCTGTAAAGTGGTTGTAAAATATCGGGACATAGGGACAATATCGGAAAAATAAAAGTTTTTTGAGCCCTTACTGAGACGGGATTAATGAATATAAGTCCCAAGCAGGGCCCAATTTATTTTGCTTCTTTTTAGGTAATGAGAAAGGGAATCTCTTTTTTCAATCTATTGTGCTAGATCTAGAGCAAAAATTCACGGGCCGCATCCGGCCCACGAAGTCTTTTTTTTGTTTCCCGCGAACTAAGATATATTAGTTGTCCTTTTTTCTTTTTTTTTTTTGGCGGACAATTTTCGTAAATAATCTATATGGGTTTAAAATACTTTTCTTTCGTTAAAAAAAAAACTAATTTTTTCGTTTCTGTGAAATTTAGCATACCAATCAAAATCAATATCTTAACAGTTTTATATCTGTTGCACATTAATAGTTTTATACATAGGTGCTCATTAAAGTTATTGTTACCAGAGTTTTTTAACATGCAATTAAATATTTTTAAAAATCTACTTCTTATTTTAATTTGCAATTCAATAACTTTTGTTTTGTACTACTTGATAAAAATCTGATAGTAATATTTAATGTTCCTTCAAACATAAGAGAGTCCCATATAAAATTTTGATAAAGTTCCGACCCGCCATTTGACTGGTGTTTTTAATTGCGGTTCTCGGCCTCATGTAAGTTGGAAACTCCTGTTCTAGAGTGAAGCTACCCTCCCTAAAATGCGCCATTCTTGATTCCATAGCACAAGACGGCTTTGTGCTAAGTGGCGGGAGGATTTCGTGGCTTAGACAAACTATATGCTGACCCGCCTACTAGCACGCACTTAAAAAGATTAATTCAACGGAATTTAATTTTTTTCCATCGTCTGCTTCTACTTTTTAAATATTTTTAAAAAATGCATGTTTTAATCTATAACAATGGTTTGTATCAAAGAAATCGCTGGAAAGAGCAAACTACCGTGGAAAACAAAACACGCATACGCACTATCCATTCTCGAGTAAGATAGACTATCTATTATAGAGAGAAAAGATTCAATTTTTATGAAGTAGTAAAGAAGAGCGAGTTCAGAAAAAACGCACCTGGGATAGATTGAAGATATCACCTAACGAATAAAATAAATATATTTTTAAAGATTTCTATAGAAACAAGTAATATTAAAAAAAAAAAAAATTAAAGTGAATTCCTACTTAGATCAAGAAAGAAAATTTTTATTTTAGTTACTTTTTATTAAAGAATTAGAATTTCTTTCTCTCATATAAAACTGAAATTCATTAATTAAATTTAATGAATTTTTTGAACTTAAGTGGATGAATAAACAGTACTTTTATGAACGACTGAAAATTTGAACACGATATATGAATATATATGTGAGTACAAATTTGGTGTTCGCAATAAACTATTTTTGTTCAAATAGAGCTATAAGTTAGAAATAATCACTGATGTTATTTTTAAAATATGAGAAAAACTGAATAGCTTGGAGTAAAACTTAAAACAATGACTAATGTTTAATCAATCAAAAAATCCCATTTCATTTTTCGCTCATCGGTATTTATTGAATGAATTAATAATAATAAAAACTGTATTAACCCTTTAACGGACCCTTTATTTCTAGTAAAGGTAAATTAAAGTATTTTTGGAATTGAAATTGTTTTAAGAACAGTAATTGATATTAAAAAAAACTCATTTAGTTCATAAAAATGCCATTTTTTTATGGTAAATATATTTAACATGACCTATTAGGAACTTACTGACTTTCATTTTTCTTTATTTATAAAATAAATTCCTTAAATGCTACAAACTTCAAAAGGAATTATGCATTTTATAACTTTTATACGTTTTTTTAAAAGTGACAAATGGTTACCAATTTTATTCAAACTGACTTCAGGAAAGCTGAAGTTATTGAAAAATGGAAGCCTAAATTAAAAGTGATAAAACGTGGTGGTAAGTATACTTACCACGGCCTTCAAAAGGGTTAACTTTAAATATCATGGTATTGGTACATGAAGTAACCAACTGTAAAATAATTTTAGAAAACATTTGCACAAAAATAATTCACGAAAACATAAGTCCCTTGAAACATATAATCCTTTAATGATAGGTACTAAAAACGATTTAGTCCTATTGTCTTACGACAATATTTAGAGACATTTTGTTTTAATTCGAATTAATAATTCCTTATTTTCGTGATTTTTTTATTAATCAGTTAATCTACATTAAAATATTCCAAAGTGTTTCAAATTAGTTTTAAATCAGTATAAAAAAATTCAGTTTTAAAATCAATATTCTAAGATTATCTTATCAATTCCTACTATTAGTTCTTACTTTCTCTATGCATCTTGATCAAATTTTCAATCGTGAATAAAATACTTTTTATTCATCCATCAATTTTTTTTAACTTGTAGGGAATGACACTTGATGTTAATACAGTTGTTTCAAATATTAATTCATTGAATAAATCTAATTAATGTATTTTAGTTTTATATGGAGGAAAGATTTTAATTATTTAATGAAAAGTAACTAAAATAAAAATTTTCTTTGTTGACGTAAGTAGGAATTCACTTTTTTTTAAAAAATTGCAGTAATTGTTTTTAATTTGGATTAAAATATTCTTTTTTAATGTAAATATAATTTACCGGTGACGATTCTCTAAAAATACTCATTATTCTGCAATTAGACACGAATGTCTTCTTCAGTGTCTTTTAACTAGATTTCGTAAATTTTATGGTTTCTTTCCCGCATTGAATAAAAGAGTACCGGATTTACCAATAAAACAGTCTATGGAGCGTAGGTAACGGAAAGTTACGGTTTTCTGAGTGTCACATACCTCCGCCAAGTGAACAAATGGAATACGAAATGAATCATCGTAATTCACCTAAGTGAGCTACGAATTCGGTGACCCGATTGTTATGGAGTTTCGAAGGAATGTTAATTTTTAAATAAGAATATTCTAAGAACACTTTGAAATTTCTTACCATAATCTGAATGGTTCAATATTTGTCTAAATGTAAGGAAAATAAACACTTTTTTAGACACTAGGGGAGAGTGGGGTCAATTGTAACATTTTTTACTTAACAAAAAATCCAAAATATTATTAGTATTAATTGACAGACGAGTAAAGTAGACTATCCTCTACTGAAAAAATAAATAAATACCTTATTTTAAATGTTATTATATTAGTTATTAACAATTTTTGACAGTCGTGCACTTGTTACAATTGTCCCCACTTATGGGGTCAATTGTAACAGTTCATAAATTCAACTAAAACATAGTTAATTATACATATTATCATAGTTGTGATGTATTTTTTTATTGATCAAAATAGTAGTGATATTTTAGGAGTAAAAATAATAATGAGCAGAGACCTAAAGGGTTAAACTTTTAACTTTAAGGGGTTAAAAATTTTAATTTATGCTGTGAAAGATGACAAATAAAATAATGCACGTGCAACATAATATAAATGATATAGGAAACTATTGGTGGTTCTTAAAGAGTGAAGTAATGATTTGTAAACATAAGATTATTTATTTTCAGCTGTTACAATCGTCCCCAAGACGCCATTTCATCTTCATTTGTTAAAAAACAATGCTAGTTAATTAAGAAAACTAATCTTTTTTTTTTTAAATATTAACTAAGGAGTCCACTTACATATTCGGTTAATAATTTTTATTTGTTCAATTAACAAAATTACTTTGTTACAATATAATATTCTAATACCAAAAAAAGTACTTACGTAGCGTGAAAATATCTTTTGTGATGTAACTCTTTCAAAAGTACATAAAAATAGTTGACAGCAGGAGTGTACATGTAGATTTATTAAATACAACTTGTGCGCCACCTAGGAACCAAATCTAGAACTCGACACTCGAAATTTTTGCTCTGTTACAATCGTATCCTGTTACAATTGACCCCACTCTCCCCTACAAATGAAATACATACTTATTGCAAAAAATATTTTCAACGATGTTATTTTCTTGATATGTTCTTTTTTTATTTATCAATACAAATTTAAAAACGTGCACTAATTTTTTAATCTTGCGCAAACAAGTTATGTTATGATAGAAACAACTTATGAACCATTGCTTCAGACAGAAATTGTTTTTTTACTACAAAATCAAAAAAAAAAATTATTTCATACTTTTTTTTTTCCTATTTATTTTATTTTAATTTATAGCCGTCGTTGAACAGCCGACCCAATTTTTGGGTTTACGACTACTAATGTTCAACTCCGTAGCTTTGCAATTTTGAACCCAATTCAGAAGACAAGGTAACGCCTGGATCAAGTATTGGGAGAAACTTGTCCTTGTCGAGGACTTTTGATGAAACTAACCCGCATTTGCGCTACACGGAGAAAAAGACGACGAGGACCTCCCACGGTTAGCCTGACGGCAAAGGGACTCTAACCCATGATCCGGCAACCGCAGAATATATTTCACGTCAGCACTGTGGTCGGTGCAAGCCGGATGCGAATTCGTATCGACCAGCCATTGGTGGGATTCGAACCCGGTTCAGGTGAATCAATAGAAGGCGAACGCTCTGCCCCCTAGGGCATCACGGCTCTTTTCCTATTTATTAAATTTGGAACAACTTACAGCTGTTCTATTATCTTCTTCACAATTCTTGACATTTTTTTTTATTTAACAATAAAAAATTTGAAGTCGCAGATCTAAATACGATGGATTCTTAAAATGTAAGAAATATAAATTATCTAGTTATAATAATATAGTTAGGTCAAAAATTACAGATGATTTCTGCAGGCCAAATTGCTTACAAGATTCATTAATATGTAATTTATGTAAAAAAATTTAAAACCTTATTGCATTTGAAAAATATTACTTTGTAATTTTTTTAAAATGCATAAAATATAAGTTTATTTATAAAAATAGGAAGAAAAAAAAACTTTATAAATTATTAATGCAAACAAAATTGTTTTAAATAATTCTTGACATTTTTTTTCCTGTTATGTTTTTCTTAGTTTATTTAACTCCGCTCGGCGATCCTAGTAATTCGTTGTAATTCTTCATTCTTTATTTCTTCTTCAACGTCAACATTTTCCGTAAAATAGCAGAACATTTTGGTTTCACAATCTATACAACTATTTTAGCTTTATGTAAGACCATTTTCTTCATTTGTTAATTGCATTTGAAAAAAAAAGTTTAATTTTAAGAACGCAGAATAAATGATCCAATACGAGGAAATGAATGAGATGCAATTTTACTCGTTAACGAAATTTATAATAATTCGAACAGAAAATTACTCTTATCATCCTTTTACAGTTTTTTCTTTCTTTCTTTTTCTTGAAATTTCTCTATGAAAGTTAAATTTTTAAACTGGTAACAAATAATCTCTCTCTAGCTACTTTTGATTGAAATCTACTCCAGCTATAAAATAAAGAAGGAAAAAAAGATTTCGTAACAATGGATAAATAGTGGATAAATTGGGTAAATATGGGATAATGGATAAATATTGAAAGCAAAAAGGCTGATCACGAAAAAGCATTCTAATTTGCAATAGCTTCCAAGCAAATAGGAATTTCTAAAATATAATACAAAAAAAAGTTCAATTATAATACAAAATTATAATGCAAAATATAATGCTCAGTAAAGTTATAAAACATACCAGTCCTATCAGAGCATATAATTTCAAATTGTAGTTGCCCTTCAACGGATAGTAAGTAGATCGACAAATATGTTTTTTCTTTTGTAAACCAAAAGTTTAACAGTTAATCATTCTGAAACTAACAATCTAATCGTAATTTATTTCTATTCGATAAAACTCCTAGAGCATTTTTACACATTTTCGTAATTTCAAGTTTCTAAGTCTTTGATTCTAAGTCTCAAGTTTATGAGTCTAGATTTTGAGTAGCAAATGTAGTATAAAGCAGAAAAAGAAAGAAAAAAAAATTAGAAAAAACTTTGCAAGAAAGCGCTTAAAATTTTAATGACTTAATTTCAACTCTGCAGTTGCATTCCAGTGGCCCATATGGTATTTTTCCATCAAGTTAAACAGTTAACAAACCTCGAATAAATTATCGAATGTCATTTTATTTTTATTCCAGCTTCATTCTTGATTCCAGCGTCATAGCGGACTCTGGAGAAATATGATATATTTAGGTAGATGTTCATAATTAGAGGTCGAAATGCACATGCAAAGAGCAACTTTTCTTTCGTTTACCGATTACGTGAGCATGCGCATTTGGTCTGACGAAGGAATTAACGGTATTTTTAGATTAGAGGGTCATTTTAGAAGTGAGGCGCTGGACTCTTGTAAGATAACTAAAATTGAAAATGCATCACGAATATTAACGGGAAAATGGCCGTCAGCGCGGACGTCGGATTTGAAACATTCGTTGTCCGCGGAGAATTTTTGTCCGCGGAGGAGGGGCGGTTTTTCGAGCCCTGGTATAAGGGTTTTACTCACAAAAAGCACAAATTAAGCAACTATCTAAACAAGTTAAGCATTCACTATATAATCTCAAGAAATAGAAGAGCAGACGATCTAGCCCAACGACCTGCGCGCGAAGTCGAACACTTTACGGTAAAACAGTTTAACGAGGACCGATACAGCCCACCCTCGATCCCTACGCAGGCCGATCAAAGTGGTCACCCACCCGCTTACTGACGGGAGCCAGTGATGCCTACTGGGAACAGTGTCTTCAAAATCAGTTCACAAACGGGACATAAAAAGTGGACGGTTATAAAATAAAATGAAATGAATTAACTCTGATTAACCGTAGATTATATTTGAAGTTGCTACATAAGACACAAGAACATACTTTCTCTGAATAAACATACCTTTTTTACCGACGGATTCGCATTCTTGATCCTCAAAATATGGGGGGGGGTGTAACCGCAATCTGGTAAATAAGGTACCAGTAGTTTGGCCAGGAGTGTGGTCGAAAATCTGCACCCCCAAATGCTAATTTCACTTTTTTCTATTTAGTTCTATCTCGAGAATTTTTTTAAACCATTCGAAAGATTTTTCCTCGTAATTTAAAGATTCTTTCATCCTAAGATAATCCCATGTAAAAATATTTTTTAATAATTAATTTTTAATTTTATTTTATGATAGTTGACAACATTATTTTAAAGAATATGATTTGAAATGGCAAAGTACGAAAATGTAAACAAAATCGGTCGAATTGTTTTGTACTTTTTTTTTTTCTTTTTTTTTGAAATTTGATAAATCAGAAACATTTTAACCGATTGCGCTCAAACTTTGTATTTTGCCGTATAAAATTGCATTCTTTAAAATGATATTAAAAAATTTATATACCCTACACTTCAAAAATTTTCGACTTTATTAAATAATAAAAAATTAATTAAAAATACTTTTTACCTGGAATTTTTTTGTATTAACGAATTTCGTAATTGTGAGCAAAAACATTTAAAAAATTTTTTTAAAAGTTTCGAAAATTTCCTTGATTGTGGGCTCCTTTCCCCTCCCTCTATATTTTGAAAGTCAGAAATAGAAAATCTCATTAGTGTTTCTTATATTATTTTATCGCTATTGTTTCAACGCAAATTATAAAAAGAAGCCTTTTTTTAAGTTTATAGTTTTAAAAGGTTCGTGTCCACTATAGGGTGTGAGTCTGCAACTAGGAACCATTATTGACAGTTTGCGAAGGTACTGTTCACTGGTTCTGTTTTTATATTTTATTTTATAACTGTCGTTGAGCAACCGACCCAATCTTTGAGATTACGACTACTAATGTTCAACTCCGTCGCCTTGTCATCTAGAACCCTATCCAGAAGACAGGGGAACTCCTGGATTAAGTATTAGGATAAATTTTTCCTTCGTGGAAGACTTTTTGATGGAACTAACCCGCATTTGCGTTGCATAGATAGGAAAACCACGGATGCCTCCCATGGTTAGCCTGAACTCAAGGGGACTCTAACCCATGATCCGTCTACCACTGAGGATAATTCACTTCAGCACTGTGGTTGGTGCAAGCCGGATGCGGAATTCGTATCAACCCACCATCGCTTTGATTCGAACCCGGTTCACCTCATTAGAAGGCGAACGCTCTATCTCCTGAGTCATCACGACTCAACAGGTTCTGTTAAATAGATACTTTCGTGTGTTAGCTACCTCAGCGATTCGGTAGTTCGGATTTCATTTTAGTGAACTATGGTCATCCCACCATGCAAGTGATTAGCCAGTCTTGTCTCCAGACGTGAATCCGATAGAGAATGCTCGGGACAGACAAGATGCTGTTTTGATTCCACTGTCATTAGACGATCTGGAACAAGAGTCCCCCTTAGTTCAAAATTACAAGGCCAAGAGATCCCATACATTTTCAGGGCTTATTAGATCAGGCCTGAAAATGAATGGCGGTATCGCGCAGATTTAAATTGAAAAGATGATTCATTGAAGCAAATTTTGATGCGCGAAGCCATATTATTATCGCGTGAAAATAAAACATGCAATAACTCATTGAGCAGTTATCGTTTATTACAGAAACCAGAGAAAATGTTGGGTACAGCCGCGTTTTAATAAATTTTCTTAATAATTCTTTGTTCCCTCTTTGGAGGACGGTGATAAGGCATTCTAAATTGACACAACGCCTCATCGCATATATTAAAACGTGTGAAATACCCATTTATCTAATCATAAAAGAATGTCTTTTCTTCTAAACATACAATATCAAAGACGCAAATAGTTTACCAGCTTACAGGCGGACAGCATAGAAATTTCTAATGATTTGGTTAATCGAAGCAATCATTCAAATTACTTTCGTTTCCTTTTTTTTCTTCTTTTTTTGTTGATTGTTTGTTTGTTGGACCATTTTTAAAACAATTGAAAAACCTTCATCAAAGATGAATATAAAATAAAAAGTTTAAATAACTCGTTTTTCAAGCAGACCTAAAAGGTGAAAATTGTTTCATTTTTTGTCAGAAAAACTAAGCACCTTCCGACAAACATCAGACTTTAAAATATCTTTTAATGCCCAATGACATAAAATATTCATTGGAATGTAGAAAAATAAACTTCGGTTGCCCTTTTAAGTTTTCTCGGTGATAAACTATTCAAATTATTGGTGTTTGCATGATAATCGATCACTATTTGTAGAAAAAAAAATGCACGCTTTGTACTACAGAATATAATTATTTTTAAAAAATATATAAGACAATGATGTTTATTCTTAGCTTTTTCAAATACAATTTATAAAAAGATTCTTAAGAGCCGGCACTGCCCTAGTGTGCCCCATGCGTATAGACGGTACTTAGTGTACCAAATAAATGTAAATATTGATTTTAAACTTTTAACGTAAATGTTCATTTACTTGGTTATTTCGTCTAAGTTCATTTAGTTTTAGTTAAAAGACCCTTACAAATGAAACTCATTATCTTGTATATTTAATAATAGCAAATAAAGACACATTTTACTTTTGACGAAGTTGCTAAGTTAATTTATTAACCATTAGATGCGCCAATGAGATATTTAGCACATTTTTTTATTTTAATGTTAACATATGTTGTACTAAACATTTAAATAAGTTCATTCCGATACCATGCAAGCATATAAGAGACTCTCGTTTAACCCTCGCTTGAGAAGGATAAGTTTATTTAGATATTGTCTTGATTTTTGACTGTAAGATTTTAAATACTTGAAATTATACTCATTTAAAAATGGGGACCAGCTGGTTATGGGAGACTATTAATAAATAAATAAAAATTATATATATATATATATATATATATATATATATATAAATTATATAGAACGTGCAAAATAGTGCTCCTTTTTTTAATGAGAGCCATAAGCAAGCAAACATCGCTGATGTTATTCTTAAAAAATCTCAAAAAAAAAAAAGTTTTACAAGATTGTCTAAGTTTAATATTTAAATGCTTTCACTTGTCAAATCGATTCAATCCATTTCGTGAATTTTATTAAATTTTAATGTTAAAGCATTTCATTGGCTCGTGACTGTATAGATCCAATTCTCTAAGCATAAGCACCACTAAATGATAAATTTTTTTAGCCCATCGAATAATTAATTTCAGAAACCAATCTGATTAACTCCATCCTATAATCACAATAAAGTTCTAGTTAACATTCTTTTTCTTCTACTGCGGAAGCTCTATTGTTGCCATGACAACGAGAATAAAAATCGTGTGCTGCTAATAAAAAAAAATCACATTGAAAATTATATTTAATCCACCTACGTATCTGAAAGTTGTTCCTTCGACCGTTAGCCTATTGTCGCTCACACGAACCAAGTACTCGAACTGCCACAAAAACAAGTATTTATAAATTTCAATTTTAGTGTGTATTGTTTATTACGAAAAAAAATAATGACCTTTTAAAACTCATGTTCCGGACAATACAGAAACATTAAAACTATTATAAGTTTAAAATAAATACACAAGTGGGCGACCTTTGTGCTAAAATACAAACTAAGGTAGACAACGTTAAAGAGCACAAAAATATTCTCTTATTTTTGTGCTCTTTAACGTTGTCTACCTTAGTTTGTATTATAAGTTTATTGAAATTGTCTCTTAGTACAAAAATGCAAGCTGACTCAATTGAAATGAAATTTCTAATAAGTATACACACTTACTTGTAAAATGATTCACAAATTGCTATTATCGAATCTTTAGCGAAAAACTAAATCTTTTAGCCAGATGATTGTCATAATATAAGAAAGAACCTGTAAAAAAAAAGCACTGTTTCATACGATACACCATGACTTTATTTGTACAAGTACTTTAGAAAAGACTACCATCAACAAAAGGGTAACTAAAACTAAACTCAGCGGCGAAACAGCCCATAAAGGGCCAAGGCCTACTGTGCCCATCTCAGTTTTCTTGACCTTGGGCTCTGGGGTGCAGGGGCAGATGTTCCGGTCAGGTGGTCAGCAGAGCGCGGAACCCCCAGTGTTTAGTTCCCAAGCATGCTTGGTACTGATTTATCGACCCACTGAAGGGATGACTCAACCTTGCCCGGCCCGAG
This sequence comes from Parasteatoda tepidariorum, assembly GCF_982258835.1. Classification (NCBI taxonomy): domain Eukaryota; kingdom Metazoa; phylum Arthropoda; class Arachnida; order Araneae; family Theridiidae; genus Parasteatoda; species Parasteatoda tepidariorum. Next base: position 107,345,739 of record NC_141759.1, on the reverse strand, counting down.
GATCGAACCAGGGACCTGTGGCACGACAGCGCGAAGCTCTACCGCTCAGCCACTTGCATCAGGGCTACCAGAAGGGTAACAGCTACAGTAAATTGGCTGAAAATGCATTGGATAAAACTAGATTAGTTGAAACATTTCAAGTATGACTTTGACGAAGAATTTAATGTCCTTAATATACGAAAATGTGTAAAGCGTTAGACCAGGCTTTAATGGGGACTTATATGACGGACTTGTTGAAATTCATTTCTCTTATTAAACCAATATTTCCTAGAAAGAGAGAAGGCCTCAGCACGGGTTACCATCAACAAGAAATTTGATCCTTTAATAGTCCAAACATAATGATATCTTTCGTGATAACCACCACTGCGCAGCTAAGTACCCCGTGTTAAAAACGATAAACTAGCTAATTTATTTTTCTGGAATTTGAAAGCGATAATAAATTACAAAACGATGGGTGATCTAGTTGAGCCTTCGTTATTGTTGTATTTTTTAAATGATCTAGTTACGCCACCGAGGTTTTTCAGGTTTGATTTGTTCTTGAGTATGATGTTTATTATTTGGTTGAACTGTTATGTTTAAGATTATTAAAAAGTTGTTAAGTTTTTAACGTTAGTATGGTACTTTTTTCAAACAGAGTTGCGTTTTAATTATGTTCTAGTTCATGCTTTAATATTTCAGTTGCGTTTTTATTCAGTTCTAGTTCGTGTTTTAACAGCCCGAACGTAGCGACATCTTTCTTATTTTCAACCACTGCGCAGTTTATGTTCGTTATGTCTGACTATTAAATTGATCCTTGCTGAGGTTCTCTTTCTTCTAAGGGGTGTTGATTAAACACGAGTGTTATAAAACTTTATAGACATGGCTCGAATGTAGCTAATGAAGAAGATATCATTCATATAGATGATAAAACAAAGTGTAACACTCGAAGTATGATGTACCAGTAACAGAACAGTTATTATTCATTTCTGCTAAAATCTTTAATGAAACATATTTTATACAATAAAGTTTTACCAGAATAAAAAATATTCGAAGACTGAATTTGAATGAATAATTTTCTTTCACTTATGAAAGCGATTAACTTCCTTAATCACAAAAAAATTATAGCAATAATAACAGTTACTCGAAGGATATTTCATCTTGTACTTTCCATATGTTGTTAGATAAAAACCGTATTTTTGAATTTTGAAATTAAGAAGAATTTAAAAAAAAGAAAAACAATACGTGCTGTTTTATCATTTTTCTCAACTTGTTGTTCTTGGTAAGTTCCATCAAGAAGTCCTCCACGAAAGCAAATGTTTCTGAATACTAGGTCCAGGAGTTCCCTTGTCTTCCGGGTTGAGTTCAAAATTACAAGGCTACAGAGTTGAGCATTAGTAGTTGTAACCAAAAAAGGTGGGTCGGCTGTTCAACGACAGTTATAAAACATAGCAAAAAAATCTTGTTTTATGGAGTTAATCGTTTTAGTAAATGATTATTAATGGTGATTTCTAAACGTTTTTCTAAGCTTTCATTTTCCAAACGTTTCTCAAGAACGAGCTGACTAAAATTTTTGAACTATTTTTAGGTTTGGTGAGAAAAATTAACCCTTTCATCAGTCAGGACGCTTGCATAAATGCTTATAAGAGACTCTTCAATTTTATTATTCTGTTTAATCGAAATTTGAATGCTGAACATTAATGTTTGTACCATTTAGATCAGCTACAGTCTTCTTGCCACTCAGAAAAAGAGTCTCTGTTCTACTCTCACATGAAATTGCGTTAACTAAAAACTTCTTATAATTGAAGAACCGTTTTTTCTCGAAAGGATTTGTAATAAAATACTAGCATTTCTTGAAACTCACAAAGAAAATATCCTTAACACTAAACATACCATGACCATAACCGGTCAAGTGACCGTTTAAGAACTTTCGCATCAAAAATGCGCTTATCATCTTATCGTTTTTGCACATTGGACTTGATGACTCTTTCTAACAATTATATACACTTGATAGTCTATATATATTGTTTTTTTGGACTTTGTGATCGGATCAGAAATGACGATGTAATGCATGTTCAACGTATTGCATTCGATGAGTTGCACATTTCAGCAAAGGCTTTTGCGTAGTGGGTTCAAACAGAATCACTGTGAATTCAAATTTCAAGAAAGTACCTAAAATTTCAGATTGGCATTTTTTGTGCGCGAAAAAGTGACAAAAACTAAATGTTTTGGCAAGTAGCTTGTACTCTCTTTTGATAGCTTTACTTCGTTTCTAACTAAGTGTTAGTTTTTACCTAGAAAAATGTCGAAACAATCAAGACCGCACAAGTTCTTAGAAAAAATATTAATTATAAGAATAATTATAAGAATTATAATTCTTATATATTTTTATGATTATAAAAATGAACATAAGAATTCTAATTCTAATATATTCTTAGAATTATAAGAATAATTATAAGAATTATAATTCTTATATATTTTTATGATTATAGAAATAAACATAAGAATTCTAATTCTAATATATTCTTAGAATTACAAGAATAATTATAAGAATTATAATTCTTATATATTTTTATGATTATAAAAATAAACATAAGAATTCTAATTCTAATATATTCTTAGAATTACAAGAATAATTATAAGAATTATTGAAATAATAATAATTAGAAGAAATATGTTTGCGGAAAATGTACAATAGAAACACCTTATCTATATATGTAAAAATTTGGTGAGCAATGAATTAAAATTCTTATTCTTTGTGCTTGTAATGCATAAAAATTGGCAATATACTATATTGTATAATTATAATAAAGTTTTTTTTTATAGTTTATTTCCTTCCTAACATCCATATTTCATACATTCAATCAAGAAACAAAGTTCCCGGCTATGGTAGAATATTAAGTGTTGGTCTGTTGAGTGTTAAATGATTCACTTTATTGATGTTTTAACATTCAAAATGTGCAGTGCTTAACAATGACTATTTCATTTTCTATTACGCTAATAAACTGATATTTTGCGGTATTTATTTGTCTATTTTTGACCTGGATAATATATTTGCATGCCCCGAAGAATTGAAGCCATTTAAATCTTTCTCTTGGCGTGAAATAAACAGTCCCAACAGCAATAAGATATCCCCCCCTGAGAACACAATGGATTCATAAATTAGCTTCTTTTCCTTCGCCCGTCAACGAATAAAGCCAATAAATCGCCTAAGAGCGAGCCAAACCTAAAGGGATGGTTGCATTTAATTGTTGATCTAAACGTCGCGGAAGACCGGCCATTGTTTTTCACCTGTTGGCATAAAGTGTTGGGGCCGCCAAAATGAAGCTCGCCTTTTATTGATGACTTGTTGACTCTTTAGGGAGGGAAGGAGTGTTCTTCTTGTTCCGGTCAATTTGTCAGGGAGGACAGGGAAGTGGAATAGAATGCAGGAATGAAGACCATTTTTTCTGAAGTGAATTTTCAAATGACCGTTATTTCCATCTTGTTTATGAAATGCATGCTCCACAAAAATAATACAAATAAAAAAAAAAAAAAAAGTTGTGATCGCCATATTACGATTGATCCATTGATCAAATGCTTTTCATTTCTGGATTGGCATCGTTAATCGCCTCAACATTTCAAATCATGGGTTGCTGTCTCTATTGATGTTTGTTCGTCAGATTGATTTTCATATCATGCCTGTTTCAAGACGTCACGAAATACTTTAGCATTCATATTTATATTGAAATCATCTTGAAGCTAGTCATTACACGTTAATAACAAAAAGAATATAAAAGTACTTAAAATTATTGTTATTCAAAAACATGCTGGCTAGTAAAAATAAAAAGAATAGCAGCAGTGATCGGTATAGCAACGCATGCGCACTGTTTATTCTTGAACACAGTTGAAAAGTGTGTGGACGCCATCAAATCTAAACCAAGGCTCACTTTGCCAATGGGTAAAACACTGTATCACTTTCAAAGCACTAAATTCCTATTCCAATGTTTCATCATAAACCTTTAATTATTATTAAAAGAAAAAAAAAAGCATCATAAGGAAAGTTGCATTGCTTCTATTGAAAGTCCATTAATAGCCGTTGGTAGCGAGATAAAAAATTGCGAATGAATCACATTGCATAATAGTTTCCTTACACTAGAGTTTTTTTAAACGTATTTTCTCTATGTACACTAAATGAGGATGTGACAACAAATATTTTCGACATTCAGTGGAGATTGTCAACATTGTTATTTTTTTCTTTCAGTTCCTATTTCATTCACACATGAATTATTTTCTTTAAAAGCAGACATTTTAAACTCAACGCAATTCCAAATGAAGACGCTGAATTTGTAGTTTTGCTCCGATTAACAAACATAATATCTTTCAACAGTAACCCAAGAAATATCAAGGAAAAATAAATGCAATTTTTACACTCAAAATAAGATCATAAATATTTTTTTAGTCATTTATTTATTTATTTATTTTCTTATTATTCCCCTACTGACTTGAAATCATTTGTAAGATGCATTATTATTTGAAAGTGTTCATTTGACTGAAATCCCTTCCAAAAATTAAATTTCTTTTAACACTACATCTTTCATTTGCAGCAGCAGCTGTCCAGTCCATTTGTTATCCACAACTAAAAGACTGACTATATATATGTTACCGGCAAAGTACGAGACGCCGGCATTCTATAGAATGCCTAGGCATTGCATATAATGCCGGATGTTATAGTATTGTATATAATGCCGGATGTTTAGGAAAGGTATAAAATATGAGAAGAATTACATACTTTCCCTAGGCATTTTATATAATACCTATACATTCTATAGAATGACAAATGCTATTTAAGCTAAGTATAAAAAAAAAGTCCTGATGAGGTTATTATGAAAATGATGTGCATTTTAAAAATGTTATTCTGGAGAAAAAAATGAGAGTGCCATTTAAAAATGCGTAAAAAAAATGAGAGTTGTACAAAACATAATTTACGCCTTTCTTATTAAGGGAAACAAAATTTTCATAAAAAATTAAGAAATTAACCTACTTGTTGCAGCATGAAAGGTTTGAACGACATTTTGACGAATCGGAGATGTGTTTTTATATATATATATATATATATATATATATATATATATATATATATATATATATATATATATATATATATATATATATATATATATATATATATATATATATATATATATATATATATATATATATATATATATATTATATCACCCCCATTAGATGCATTTCTCCATCTTCGCAATAATAAAATTTCTTGTCATATAGAACAGTTTTCTTATACAAACCGTAAATTATTCACTTAAAATACTAAAAAGTGCTCTATACACTATAACTATATACCCAAGACAAAAGAGGTTAAGGGGTCATAGTATATGGGACATCCCTTTTATCGTAGCTCATTTCTAAAGTCTTTTCCAAAGAATAAATTCTGGGCCTGCGTTTAAACCCCACATTTTAATTGTTTACGAAACATTTTTATCGACAAGTATAGTTAACTAAAAATCTTTAGAAAGTTTAAGATTTTCTATTTAAAAAAATTATTCAGATTATTTTTAGTCAGGATTATCTGAATCTCTGCAACAAACGAATCTCACTTTTATTTGTGTTTATTTCCTTTTTAATGTTATGTTTATTGTGTGAACAGCTTGTAACTGCAACCGTCACGCACGTCGATGTCGTTTCAACATGGAACTGTATAAACTATCTGGTCGGACGAGTGGGGGAGTGTGTCTGAAATGTCGACACAACACTGCTGGTCGACACTGTCACTACTGCAAGGAAGGATACTACAGGGACAACACAAAACTCATCTCGGACAGAAAAGCCTGCAAAGGTAATTCTCATCACGTTTTTTAACTATTTATTCACTTAACTTATTTTTCCTTTGCTCTTCTTATCATTATTATATTTTTTTTAAAAAAATTAATAGCGATAAAAAATTGTTTTCGAAGTCAAAATTCTTACTGGAATAAAAAGAAATTTCAAGAATTAAAACAATTCTTCATATTGTTTTTTTTTTTTTTTAAATCAACTTCAATAAAATTTGCATTTTAATCATTTTTTAAAAAAAAATGGAAATAAAGCTGTTTTCAATTGAAAAAAAAAGAAATTACGCTTTTTATAAAATTTAAAATAATATTTTACTACAATTTTTAATGATAGAAACTACAAATAGAAATAAGCATTTTTTACGGGATACTTTTCTATTAACTAGTTTTCGTAATTTAATTTTGAATAAGAAATATAAAATTTTTGAAAAACTTGTTTAAGAAATATGTTTCCTTTAAAAAAATAATTAATTAAAAGGCATAATTAATATGATTATAATAGTATAGATAATTTAATATGGAATAAAATTATAATAATATAATTAGTAATGAAAAATTAATTATGGAAAATACAAACATATACAAGCATTTTTTACATCATACTTTCCTATTAGCCAGAATGTCCAAACCGAAACATCTAGCGCTGTAAAGATCAGCATCACCAAGGAGTTGAGAAAGAAAAAAAACTTTCAAAAATGCCTCATTTTGAGATGCATTCTTAATTCTATAAATGATGTGTGTGTAATACGCCATTGATTGGCCCCTTTTTTTTTAAATAGTCCTGTGCCGCGTTTAAAAAAAATTTAGTCACGAAAAATAAAAATCACAAAAATAGATTTCACCCTTCCAATTCCAGTGTTCGCTTTTGCAAACGCTTATGAAAAATGATGTTCCGCGTTCGGTGGCCCCTCGAGCGTCAAAGAAGAAAATCATGACTCTTTTTTCGGGAAGCGTTTAGCTTCGCTCATCAAAATAGACGCGTGAAATAAAAGAGTTTTTAATTCATTTGAAATGGTCATTTCCCCATTGCATGTGGGAAGTGCCCTTTCTCTATACAGAAATGCCATAAAAATCCTCCTTTACCACGGATTTCATCTTTGATTTCAGTTTTAGACGTCATACATCTTCCAATCACAATAAAGCCCTACACCTTTATAAGTAGTAAAAAAAAATAGTCTTTATTAAATAGTTATTATACGTCATCCACCTTTTCTGTTTCCAATTGTAAGGCAAACATATGTTTTAGTGGTTTAAATGGGTAATAAATCAATTTTTGGCAAATTCTGGACATCGATTGTGAACAGTTTTAGATCCAGTCCCTGCACAAATTACAAGACGCACTGTAAGATTCTATGTAATGCAGATCGGTTTCATCCGAGTGAAAACAATACAGCTGTATAGATCACGTGATAATTATAATTTTACATAGAATCTTACAGTGCGTCTCATAATATGGCCAGGGGCTGTACTTCGACTTCTTTTTTGTAGAAATAGGTAAAAAAGAATCATAAATATTTGATTTCTCATTCTTTTAAAGACAATCTTCTTTTTTTCTGTCTGAAAACGAATGAACGAACGTGTTTCATCAGTGTTGCCATCCCCCATTTCCAAACTAATTCATCGTTTATTCCTTCCCTCAAAATTCCTCCGATTTCTTTAAATAACTATAATCGTCTAGCTTTCTTGCCATAAAAGCACAATACTACAGAAATCTCTTAATTAAATAGGAACTTCATGACCGTTCAATAAATATGATAAAGTTTTAGAGTGTAGCGAAATAAAAGGGATTTTGTTCTGTGCATTCTCACAAAAAAAAGGGTTTTTTTTTCACGAGAGACCGCGCATGGGATTTAAGGGATTTACTTCCACTGATTGAAAAGAAACGATTTGCTGCATTTAATTGGTGTTACACATATGGATACCATTTTTTTTTTCCCTCCTCGGTTAGAAAACGATATTGATACCACTGAGTTTCGTACTACTGGTAGCATATCTATTACAAATGAATAGGAGTAAAACTATTATCTATCTCTTTTATTCAACCTAGTTTACGACATCGAACGTTTAAAGGGCAGAATAGTTTTACTGTCCCTGGTCAAATTATTCGACGCATTATAAGATTCTATGTAAAATCTCAATTATCAGGTGATAATATAGAACTTTATTGTTTTTACGCAACTATTTGCACTTATTTACGTTCGTGTAATAATTGGTTAACATTGTAATGCAATGCGTTCAAAATACAGTAGAATCCCGATTATCCGAGTTAATGTGGACCACGACAAACTCGGATAACTAAAAAACTCGGTTAAAACGAAGAGTATAAAAAAAGAAAGAAAAAGAGTTGGTATAAATGTAATATATTTAAGAAATATAAAATTTATACGAGTATACCACATATACTTCCTATTATTATTAAAAAGCTTACTTGAAAGAACTTAAAAAAGTATACTTTGCGAGAATTAAAGAGTTTTTACTTAAAAAAAGTCCTTAATCGTTTTTTGTTTTACATAACTTTGGTGCTTTTCTGCAGCAATGTTTCGCCATTTTTTTGGGATAACAGGAAGGCTGGTGTCGCCTCTTTTTGTTGTTCTATGTATTCAGTAGCATTTTCGACAGCTTTAAGTTCATCTGTGTGAGAGATTTTCATATGTTGATTTTTATCGTCACTGCCTTCATCATCTTCGCTAGGTTCATTTTCATTATTGACGATATTAACGATCATTTCATGGGATCAAGTTGTTAGATTTTGTTTTCCCGAGTGTTTGGAAGATAAAATTCAGATTTATTTTTCAAATTTATGCGGTATTTTTAAAAATAAAAAATAAACTAGAACGAAAATATCATTAAAATATTTGATAGCTCGGTTAAAGCGGAAACTCGGATTATCGGGACCCTACTATATATACAAATAGGAAGTATATGAAAAATCTCCTGATAAAAAACCCATTACATGTATGTTTAAATATAAAAGTATTGCCTATAAACTCTTGCAAAACATGCAATTATTGAAAAAGTACAGTGCGTCTTATAATTTGATCTAATTATTATAATATATTAATACAATGCTTGATATAATAAATATTCTATATTTATGTAATATATCTTATCTTATCGTTAAATTTATATGATATATCATCTCATTTAACCCTCTGATACACCCACGTGAGCAAGTGCAAACCGCGTTAAAAACAATAAAAGCTGTATAGTAGTTTAAGATTTTATATAGAATCTCATAGTGCGTCCATTAATATGGCCAGAGAATGCAATTCAGAAACCCAGAAAAGGACATAAATGTTGCAACTGTGAAATGTAACTGAATTTTTCTCCTTATTAGTGTCACAATAAGCCAGTTGATACATGTATTGATTCTTCAGAATAAATATTTCAGTTGTGACTCACTCTCCCCTATCCTGTCAACAATGTACTGTCAACAGGATGAAAGGGATTCTTTACCGGACTTTGGAATGTCCGGCACGTCTCTGCTGGTCACTTCAATCAACACTTCGGGACTGAAAGGGAGGGGAAGTCCTTTTTGGTTTTGCTATGGAGCACGAAAGAATGGTCCTCTTAATGATGGAATTCTTCCTCCCTTCAAAAGGCAAATCAGTTGCTGATTAATCCTTTATTGATTCTAAAATGCTACCCCTCCCCATTCCTTTCTGTTTTTACGAAATAATACTTTGCCACAGGCTGTAAAAGGGATAACTTTAACAACACTAAACTAAAGGCGCAAAAAAGTAATTAAATTCTTTTGTCGCAGATTAAAAAAAAGTCCATAATCTAATGATTTGACTCTGACATACAAGCCGTGATGGTTCGGGCGATAGAGTGTTCGCCTTCCAATGCGGTGAACCGGGTTCGACCCCTGCGATGGCTGGTAGATACAAATTCAGTATCCGGCTTGCAACGACCACAGTGCTGACGTCAAATATCCTCACTGTTGCAGACGGATCATGGGTTAGAGTCCCTTTGCCGTCAGGCTAATCGTGGGAGGTTTTCGCTGTCTTCCTCTTCATGTAACGCAAATGCGGGTCAGTTCCATTAAAAAAAGTCCTCCACGTAGGGTAAATTTCCCCTAATACTTGATTCAGGAGTTTCCTTGTCTTCTGGATTGAGTTCAAAATGACAAGGCTACGGAGTTGAACATGAGTAGTCATTCACCCAAAAATTGGATCGGCTGTTCAACTACGGTTATAAAAAAAAACATTTCGACTCCAACATCATAATCACAAATAAAGAGTCATAAGACATCAAAAAAACATAAGGAATAGTAAAAAAACAGCACAAGATAAAATACATTTTTAAAAAAGTGGAAGGAAAAAGAATATATAAATACGAGTATTTAAAAAGTAGAGAAAATATAGAAAAAATACAGAATAATGAAAAAAGAGAGAAAAGAAAATTATTTAAATAAAAAATAATTCAATAAAAATCCGGAAAAAAAAAGATATAATCTCTGCATTAACTCACACGATTATATCCGCAGAAAGGAGTGCTTTCTAATATTGTATCAATGTAACCAAAGCAAAAAATATATCAATACAATAGTGTGAGGGGCACTCTATATTATATATATATATATATATATATATATATATATATATATATATATATATATATATATATATATATATATATATTCTGTTTTGAGTGATCGATCAGTGATCGATTAACAATTTTCTCTCTTTCGTAATTTGTTTGTTTTTTCTTTATCATCCGCAGCTTGTGATTGTCATCCTGTGGGGGCATCGGGTAGAACCTGTAACCAGACAACAGGACAGTGTCCATGCAAAGATGGAGTGACCGGCATCACGTGCAACAGATGTGCAAAGGGATATCAGCAGAGCAGATCACCTATAGCACCCTGTATCAGTAGGTAGAAATTCTGTCATCATACCTATTGTTACCACTTTGCTTAAGTATTTCATCATTTTAAAGCTAAGTTTTCTCTTTAGTCAATTCCTACTATTAGAGTTCACACCCTATTATCTTCTTCAAATTTTCAATCATTCATAAAATACTTTTTATTCATTCACTCAACTTCAAATATGATTTTTTTAAACTTGTAGTGAATGATACTTGATGCTAATACAGTTTTTTTCAAACATTAGTTCATTCATTAAATAGGGGTGAGCGAAAAACGAAATGGAATTTTCTGATGGGTTAAGCGTCAGTCATTGTTTTAAATTTTACTCGAAGGGATTCAGTTTTTCACATATTTTAAAGATGACGTCAGTGATCATTTCTAACTTATAGCTCTGTTTGAGCAAAAAAATAGTTTATTGCGTGCATTTAAGTATTTTATATTTGCTGAATCAGATACATTCAATAAAGAACATTACGTGGCAACGTGTGTGGTTCACGCTACGTAATATATATATATATATATATATATATATATATATATATATATATATATATATATATATATATATATATATATATATATATATATATATATATATATATATATATATATATATATATATATATATATATATATCAGTGGTTTCCAACTGGCGGCTCGAGGGCCGCATCCAGCCCTCGAAGCTTTTTTTGTGGCCCACGAACTAAAATATATTCGTAAAAAATCTGTATGAGTTTAAAATACTTTTCTCGTTAATAAAAACCTAGTTTCTTCGTTTCTGTGAAATTAAACATACCAACGGTGCAAAAAAAAAATTATTTCTCACGTTTTGCATCCAAGAAAATATTTATTCAAATACAAAAATACTCGTGTATGTTGCTATTTTTCATTTAATTTTTTTGTACTTCGTGAATATAATTTAGCATATGTGTATCAGAAATTTTCTCGAAGAAATTCTCCTATTTAACTTTTTGAAACCACTCATTTTGGAAGAAAATATTTACACACTCACGTTTGTAAATTTTAAATTTAAAAAGTAAATATCTATTCTCTGGTGGTTCCAGCAGACAAACCTCAATTTTCTCACTGAACATTTTGTGTGCAACTATGTAAGTTTTAATACCAACCTTTCTAAAGTTTTATATCTTAACAATTAGATATAAAACGATAATTTGTTGCACATTAATTGTTTAATAGATAGGTGCACATTAAAATTATTGTAGCCCAAATTTCTTAATATGCAAATAAATATTTTTAAAAATCTACTTCTTATTTTAATTTCTAATTCAATACTTTTGCTTTGTACAACTTGGTATAAATCTGAGAGTAATATTTAACGTTCCTTCAAACATAAAAGAGTCCTACATAAAATTTTAATAAAGTTGCGGCCCGCCATTTGATTTGTGTTTTTAATTGTGGCCCCCGGCCTCATACATGTTGGAAACCCCTGATATATATATATATATATATATATATATATATATATATATATATATATATATATATATATATATATATATATATATATATATATATATATATATATATATATATATATATATATATATATATATATATATATATATCCATTCAATTTCCAGATGCATTTCTTAAAGTATGTAGAATATGACACTTGATGTTAATAGAGTTTTTTTTAAATATTAAATTTTTTTATATGTGAGAAAAAATTGTAATTATTTAATAAAAAGTTATTTAAATAAAATTTATCGTTGCTGACTTAAGTAGTAATTGGCATTAAAAAAATTTTTTTTTTAATTACTTGTTTTTCTTCTTCAAACAAGTGAGTAAATTGTTTTAAATTGCTCAACTCCGAAGAGATATTATCTGATATTATAATAAAAATCCATTATTTTTTTTATATGATAGAAATTCCACGAATGGTTGACGTTCCCAAGAGAGTAACAGGAAGACAAGGTAAAATGATACTTTAGATACCTGTTATTTTGTCATTTTTTAATATATATATATATATATACTTATATATATTTCTTTTTCAGACAAGTGCGGTGTTTGTCCGTCAGCAAAAAAGAAAGTGAATCTAAATAAATTCTGCAAAAGGGATTTTGGTAAGTAAAAGATATTCAAACATTTCACTCAATGAGGAATACTTTTCGTTTGTTTCAGCTCAGTCTATGGATACGTCATTAAAATAAATTGTCCCCCGTAATATACATTTTTAGAATCCTTGTCAAAATGGAAGTGCATACATATAAGGCAGTGTTTCCTAAACTTATGGCTTTTGTGTACCTTTTCTAAATTTTTCGTAACGCTGTGTACCACTCATAAAAAAAAATGAATGTAGTTTTACTATAAAAATATTGCGATAAAGTTAAAAGTCACAACACTAATTATTAGTGGTATAACAACGCTAATAATAGTGATATCACAACTCTAATAATGAGTGGTGTCTGTTGACACCATTGATTATTAGCTGTTAACTCTGCAAAAAATAGCCAATAGAAAAATACATAATCGTAAATTTTCATGGCTAGCCTTGTTTTTAAATAAAATACTTGACATTTTCGTCTGATGCAAGATATTTCGAATAAGAACGCATACCCCCACTAAACTGTTCCCGCACGCCTGGGTGTACACGTACGACACTTTGGGGAACACTGATATAAGGGATCGGATCAATGAAAAACGCTATCGGTATCTGATGAACCATTGTGATGGCATCAAAACCTGTTAGACGTCAAAAACGGATTGAAAAACGACTATTGAAAACATTTCATCCCCCAGTTCATTGACCCTCAAGCCTTACTAACACCAAGAGTTACTTAACACCCCGTTGGTGAAATACCAAGGTTCCAATATACTATATATATATATATATATATATATATATATATATATATATATATATATATATATATATATATATATATATATATATATATATATATATATATATATATATATATATATATATATATAATATATATATATATATATATATATATAATATATATATATATATATATATATATATATATATATATATATATATATACCACAAGGATCTAAATTTACATCTCTCCTAGCTCAAGTGTAAATTAATAAAAGAAAAGTTAATAGTAAGATCTTGAAGCTTATATACATCATTATTCTTAAAACAGAAAACAAAATCTTTCATTGGTTTAATATTGTAATGTTTATTAAAATCATTTTTTTTCCATATTAGAAATACAATTTACATTTAATTTGTCACTATTAAGAGAGTTTTTATTACTTCCTGTTGCTTTATATAAGAGGTTAAAAATTAAAATTAGCAATATACGGTTTCCTTATTTAATAGTCCTAAATTTCATAAAATTCCTATAAAATTTAGAACAATCATGGATCTAATACTTACCTAACTAAACCTCGCACCATTTTCTCCAACTACTTAAATAAAATTATTAACAATATTATTAAAAGAAGTTTTTTTTTTGGATTACCACTAGTAATCAACAGATTTTAAAATTTGTTAAACATAATAAAATTAATTCTATTGCGACTTGATTTCCAGGATTTTTTCAATAGCATTCTTCTTTCTAAACTAAAAGATGTCCTTTTGAATTATTACTATGATTTTAAAAATATTCTTATTTAAGATTTTGATTATTGGGAAATTCTAATTAATTTTTGCCTTTTTAATAATTATCTTTACAATCGAAAAGATATTTTTATTTAAATTTATGGAATACCGCAAAGATCTAATTTTTCATCTCTCTTAGATAATTTATTTTTTAACTACTATGAAAAACAATTATACTCTTAGTATTAAATTTGTTTTTAGATTTATTGATGATTCAATTGTCTATAGTTTTCAAAATTATACAATTTTGTTAAATAGTATTTACCCTGAGGAATTAAACTTGCTTCGTAATTACGACGATATTTTTTTTTTTTTTGGATTTATCTATTAAAAAAGAATAAAATAGCTGCATTGTTGATTAATACCATGAAAAAAAATATTTTAAATTTAATATGAGTAAAAATAATTACATGGAAATCTGATGTATCTAAAAACATTTATTTAAATACCATTTTTAATCAAATGAATAGAATTAAAAGACTATATAGGAATGCCTTTTCTTACCAAAAACAAACTCTTCCAAAATTTGATTAAAAACACTGGATTTGACTACTGTAATTAAGTTCTATATAAAATCATTAAGTTAATCGTATGTTATTATTAATAATAAATTTATTAAAAATGTCTTTGTTAACTGAATTTATATTTTTACCATGCGCAAATCCAATTTGGGGAATTCAGTAGATAAAAATCTGCAGAAGTGTTATAAATATTTTTTTTAATAAACGTTACAATTTTTTCTAAAATCATTAAAATTGTATAATTAAAAATCAACCTTATTAATCTTAAACTTCGAATTATCCAGTATAGTATTATTACCTTACGCACATCCAGTTTCGGGCCAATCCAAGGTAACTAACAAATCAAACATGCTTCAGTACTTCAATAAAAACGTGTCATAAAAATATCCCGCTACTTTTCATTCACAATAAAACTACGCCACTGTTACGCTTTGAGGTAAACTAAATACACTTATAAGTACAAAACTGTAGCTCTCGAGACTGCGGATATATTAGTGCGGATATATTACTAAAAATAACCTTGTTTTTCCATATATTGATTCAAATACGCATTAAAAGATTTGTTACTAGTAAATAAGCAAAAAAGGAATAAATAACAGTGATAAAATAAATAAAAAATGTGACTAAATGTGGCAACAGTAAGGCAATTTTAGTTCACCTCAACACCAAAAATGGTGCCAAACTATACGCCAAAAGTTTTTACAGCGTATACCACACCCATTTAAGCGCATCTTTAAGTAATCATTTCATTTCTTTAAAATAAAATATTATAAAAATACATTGACAAAGATGAATCTTGAGATGACTCTTAAAATTACTTTTATTTACTTGGTGTGCGTTTCGAATGAATTCTTTTGAAATGTTATACTATATCAAATATAATTTCATTTCTAATATTCTTTTCAAGAACATCAGGGCACAAATATTTTTAATACCTATTCTATATTAGTTACCAAATTAAAGCCTTTTAAGAATACCTAAAGTGGCTGCGTAAAAGGAGGCGTTTGGTGTAAGTATAAAAAGTTATATATAGTTGTATATAGTTATATGTATACAGTTATGTTATGGTTGTCACCCTATTTGGTGTTTGTGTACAAAAGTGTTTCTTTTTTCAGTGATTCAGGCGACCGTCTTGTCACGTGAGGCGACGGGAAGTTGGGTGAAGTTCACCATCCACATCATGCAAGTTTTCAAGCAGGGTAATGCCAAAGTTCACAGGGGGACGCAGATTCTTTGGGTGAGCGTCGATGACCTCGCGTGCAAGTGTCCCAAAATAAAAGTCAAGCAAACCTACCTCTTATTGGGTATGTACGATTCTTGTCCGTTATTTTATGACATTTAAATGAAATTCTAATTCTCGCCGCTCTTCATTCGCGAATCAGTAACGAATTTCAATAACCATTAAAATGGCGCGAGCACTTTACAAAAAGGAAATTTACTTGTTCGTAACACTCTAAGAGGGCACTTTGTGTTACGAACTCATTTCTTACACAAAGTGCCACTCATTTCGAGAGTGGCACTTCACTCATTTCAAGATCAGTCCAAGAACACACGATCGAGCCATGATGGTTCAAGGGATAGAGCGTTCGCCTTCCAATGCGGTGAACCGGGTTCGAATCCCAGCAATGGCTGGTCGATACGAATTCCGCATCCGGCTAGCACCGACCACAGTGCTGACGTAAAAATATCCTCAGTGGTAGACGAATTATGGGTTAGAGTTCAGGCTAACCAATGGGAGGTTTTCGTGGGTTTCCTCTTCGTGTAGCGCAATTACGGATTAGTTGCATCAAAAAGTGCTCCACGAAGGCAAATTTTTCCCAATACTTGATCCAGGAATTCCCCTGTCTTCTGGATTGGGTTTAACAATACGGCGTTGAACATTAGTTGTCGTAAACCTAAAAATTGGGTCGGTTGTACAACGACGGTTATAAAATAAAATAAAAAGGACACACGATCTTCTAAGATGACTTTCGTGTGTTTTGCAATCGATCACTTTCTCTGTACCCTCTAATGTTTCAACTATTATCTTAATTTAACTTCCGATCGAAGTTTCGTTGATTTTCCGATAGGAACTAAAATAAAAAAGTAAAATAATAATGATAATAAATAAAAACTACATTTTTTAGGAGGAAAATGATTTTAAATTCGTACATCACTTTCGTTGTAAAAATTTGAATCGAAAATTCTCACCACGTCTTTTGTTTTAGGTGTGACTAAAATAGCTTGCCGTTATGCTGGCCACATCTTGAAGCGAGTGTTTAAAAAATGATCGCGGCTCAAAATGCGCGTTTAACAAAATGGACACATCTCTGGAAGTGTGACGAAAATGTACGCAAATAGAAATGCGTGTTTAAGAAAATGGACACAGTTAAAAATGCATGTTTTAAAAATGGACGTGACTGGAAATGTATGTTTATGAAAATAGACAGAGCAAAAAAAATGCGCCTTTTTCAATGTTCAACCTAAATTTAACAACTGAACGAGAAATTTCGACTTCACTTTTTCTCACCATTACAGAATATTTTAAGACTAAGCAAAATCATGAAAATCTGAGGGTATTACAGATTTCATTTCTCAGGCGATCTCTGCGTATTCTAAACGATAAAGTGATTTTTAAAATTTAGAATTCGTAAAACGTAATACCATTATTATAGCAATTACTTAATACCAATAGGTCCAAAATAGAACTTTATTTCCCCATAAAAATGCTCCCAACTATTCTTTCGATCGACTCGTATATTCATTCGATTCAGCGGAAAGGAAAATACAAAAGTCTCACTTGTTTAAATATCGGACGGTACTTTTTGTACCCTTTTTTCACACTTCGTTGATTCAGTATGAAAAAATAAATTCTGTCTAAAAAAAAAAATTCCCGCTCTAATGACACTCTCGAAAAGGATGTGGCATAACAAAGATTTACAGTCTCTGGTCAAATTATTACACGCACTCTCTGTAAAATCTTAATTATCAGCTGATACTATACAGCTTTATTGTTTTTTCGAGACTGTTTACACTCGTTTACGTTCGTGTATTAATTGGTTAACATTGTAATGCAATACGTTAAAAATAAATACAAATAGGAAGTAGATAAAAAGTCCCTTAAATAAATTTCATGTGTGTTTAAATATAAAAGTATTTCATTTAAACTCGTGCAAAACATGTCATTATTAAAAGACAACAGTCATAATTTGGTCTAATTATTATGCTATACTAATATAATACCTGATACAATAAATATTCTATTTTTACATAATATATGGCCTGATTTATTCAATTGTCGAATTTATATCATTTATCATCTAGATGATACACTAACGTAAACAAGTGCAAACAGTAGCCTAAAAACAAAAAAATAGTGCGAGGAGTCCCTCCGCGCTGAAGAAGTTAAACTTCGTAACGTTAATTGTAGAAGAATCAGCAGTCGTAGAAGGATCACTAGTTCTATTCAACGACTCTTTTTCCTGCTCCGCTCGCTTCCGTGCTCTGTAATCACGGTAATATTGAACCAGTGGAAGTGCTTGCCTCATCGTCTCGCCCTGTAAAATGTATTTGTATTAATAATGTATGTGAATGCGTCATAATGTAATTTCAGAAGAGAAACAATCAATTGATATTCACAAGAGACGCACCTTGACATAACCTTAAATCCGTCGCATTGTTTTCACTCATTTTTTACAATTGTTATCCACTAAATTTGAAAATAAAAAATACTACCCTATTAAATTATGTGTGTATCAAAACAAACTAAAAAAATATTTATAGAAAAACAATACTTTTTGAGTATTGAGTACAGTTAAGTGCGGTGAGCAGTCTGCTTAACGCTTATAGCTCTGTGTTTTGAGAATACTTTTATGACTTTTATTATTTTTATGCTAGTGAGAACCAAAACAATATGGAAATGAATGAGGGAAAACTGGATCCTACCACGTGATTTCCCGGCCAATAAAAATGTAGCGTTAAACGTTTAACGCAACCTTGTTGGAAGTCGCATAAGAAGTATCACTTCAATAAAGCTGTATAGTATCACCAGACAATTAAGATTTTACATAAAATCTTATAGTACGTCTAATAATTTAGACAGGTACTGTATATGAGAATAAAACATTAAGTGAATGTTTTTTTTCTTCTTCCAGGTAAAGACGTGAGACACCCGGATGAGGCCGGACTCTCGGTGGACAATAAGAGTATCGTCATTGAATGGAAGGACGAATGGGCAAGAAGAATGAGACGATACCAGCGCAGGCAGAGGAAAGGAAAGTGCTAAATTTGATCACCCCCAAAAGAGAGTTCAGTACAAAGTTACAAATGCTGAAATATATGCAAATGATGTCATGGGTGTTTGTATTATGAAAAACATTTCTTTTTTCAGCATTTGAAAGGGTTCACCTCACTTTTCTCTAAATTCCAAATTTGCTATTAAAAGTCTAACACAGGCCATTCATTCGGAAGTCATTTTTTCTTTTAAAAAAAATTGCATCCGTTTGAGTTGAAATGATTTAACATATTACGAAACTTCTAATCACAAAGGAACTCTACATTTTCAAACATACAATAGAATTTTTTTTTTTGTATGTACGTTTTTATAGTGTTGGAACAGTTTGTGTTAAATTATTTTTTTTAGGCATCGTTACCTTAAAAAAATTTAAGCAGAATTCTTTGTTTTCTTTTAAGTAATAAAATCTGCAAACGTACAGCATTATATTATCAATCCAAAACGGATTAACTGTGTAGCATAGTATTGCTTTCAATTTTTGATGAGGTAAAAAATTCCAATAATGTCATTCTCTGGTTTTTAAATTTTTTTTTCAAATACTTTTTAAAACACACTTACTTTAGTGTTAATTTATTTTTAAACGTTTATTAAGAGCAAAACTTATCGAGAAAGGGTCCTTTAAACTTATGTACTGCTTGATTCAAAAATATTTTATAAGAAATGGCGAGTTTGAGTCTGCAACTCTCTTTTATTGCAATGGAAACATTTGTTTTGAAAAACATTTTCATACATTTAGTAGACAACTTGGTTAGTCTTAAAAATGTCGCTCTGAAGAAAAAAAGCAAATGAGGAGACAGTTGTCTCCTCTATTATTTGAATCAGTTGGTATCACACTAAATAAATGACAAAAGAAGTGACAAAGTTTTTTTGGTTTATTTTGTGTGACAAATGAATGAAATGCATTCGTCACATATAAAAATAAATTATTAATTCGTGAATCACTCAAATGACTGTCATTTTAACTTGAAAGTACGCAAATTATTTTTGATTTGTAATTCTCTTTTTTAGCACTCGACTGAATAATAATATGGTTTTCTTGCTTTTAATGAAAGACATTCATTTTTTCGGTACCTCATAATAAACAGATAGTTCAGCAGTGACAAAAGTAAAAGGAAACCACATGCGGTTTAATTCATTATTAAAAAAAAATAGAAATAAAAATTTAAATGGGGCCTAAAAAATCTGAAATCAATCATTCTTTCCGCGAATTAGGTTTTGTTTACAACATGGCAAAATCTAATACGAATAATACATGTTTGATGCAAGTGCTAAACGAGGGATCATGTTGGTTTAATTTTAATAGAAAAAAATGAGTGAATCTGCTAACGCATGTTACAAAAATAAAATTTGAGATGATATTATTCATTCCAAAAGTTATTTCGAATCGAGATTTCCCTTTTTATTCACGTGATTATTTTGTGGTCGATACTAAGTGATGGAGTCACGTGATTCACTAAAAGGATCACGTTGTTTAACAACGCAAGAGTGTGTTGAAAAAAAAACTTTGTTTTTATTTTTTAGAAGTAGGCACACACATGTGTGAAACAGGTGTTCATGTTTTCTATTCTATAAGTGTTGTAACAAGCTGTGTTGTAAATAGATTTGTGAATATCTCGATGTTGTTGAAGCTCTTTTGTTTTTTGTCTTAGATTTTCTTCTCAGAATTTATTGTGACATAGTTCCTCTAATAACATTGTAGGTGTCCAATAAGCAATACCAGAAACACGTTTTGTTAATAACTACAGATTATTTAGACATTTCAATAGTTCTGAAAGATCTCAAAAAAGTGGAATTCATCGGGACAAGGCAGTTCATAAGACACTCTCGGATTGGAGGATTTCAAATCAAGTGAACCAATAATGGAAGCCCTGCCTTAGTTTATTTTATAAATGCATTTCAGTTTTCGTTCGTCTGATTCCTTTCTACTGTATTACACAAATATAAGCAACGAATTTCAATGACCGTTAAAATGGCGCTAAAATGGAATGGACGCTTAGAAGGCACTTTGATTTTTCACTCATTTCCAGATCAGACTCACCCGATGATTGGTCGATACGAATTCCGCATCCTGCTTGAACTAACCACAGTGCTGACGTGTCTTCAGTGGTAGACGGATCATGGGTTAGAGTCCCCTTGCCGTCAGGCTATCCGGGGGTCTTCCTCTTCATGCAATGCAAATCCGGGTTAGTTCCCTCAAAAAGTCCTTCACGAAGGCAAATTTCTCCCAATACTTGATCCAGGAGTTCCCTTGTCTTCTGGATTGGGTTCAGAATGACAAGGTAACGTAGTTGAACATTAGTAGTCGTAAACCCAAAAATTAGGTGAATATTCAACGGTTATAAAAAAAAAATCTACAAAATTAGTTAGTTATATGAAAAATTCGTTAAATTGAAGATCACTTCTTTGAATACTTAAGCAACGCAAAGCAAGTTTTCAATTCATAAACGCTAGACATAATTAAAATAGTAATACACCTTTATCTTGTAAACTAGTATCTACTATTTATTTTATAAATCTTAACCCTAAAAGAAATCTGCATGAAAAGCAGGAATAGAACAAAACATTATCCAGTGTTACACTATCATGCCACATGCATTTTCAACTTTAAAAAATGCTAAATTTATGTATAAAATTATAGCTGCATTTATTATAAAAGTAATTTTAAACATACATTACCTTACGTGTTCTTAAATTTATTTGCTACTGATAAAATCCGTTAATTTTGTCTGAGTTTTCCGTTTGAAATGCAAACAAAAAGGGATTTTACTGCTTTCTCTAAAAGTTAAGTGACTTCGAGAATATATTCAAGGTCATTTCCTCCACAAAATTTGTAAACAAGTTTGAAATGTTCTGAAATATTTTAGGAAATAGGGAAAGTTGATCTCAAAGAAAAGTTCGTTAAATTGAAAATTCACTTCGCTATTTGAAAGTTATTTTACGAAGAAAATTCCAAAATGTTCTTGGTTCTTCGGAGAAAAAAAAAATCGCAAAATGGAAGTTCGTTAAATAGAAGTTCGACTGCATATCAATTTGTTCTTTAGAATAAAGATTTAACTCTCAGAATAAACTTTAGAATAAAGATCTATACTGTTGCGAATGCTTCAAGTATTTCGCAAACTGCACAACTGCCACCCGTATCGGAAAGAAAAACTAAATGACTTATTACTCAACTCAATACATATGAAAATTATGGTGTAATTACATTTATAATAACGAAAAAAAAAAAGAACTGCGAACGAGTTCGTAATTTTCACATTTTTTAACAGTTTAATGGATTCTATGTTTATGTAGCGATTTAAATACAAAATTAATAACAGAATTATTTGAAAACTGTTGTGAATTGAAAGGAAATACAGACGGTATATTGATTTTCTTCATAAATCTGATTTTAAAAGCATACTTATTAGAGAGTGAAAAAAAAATAGATAATTTTATAATATGATAATTATTTTTAATCCCAATTGGTAGGAAAAAAAAAATCAAGAATTTCTTGAACGAAGCAACTGTAGTAAGTGTTACAAATTTATGAGACGAGAAAAAAGTCTTCAAATGTATCATATAAAGAAATTCCTAGGGGTTTGACTTGAATTAAAGTGTAGAAGGAAAAAGAGATTGTTTTTTACATATCATGTTAATCTGTTGTGGCAAGACCTTTGTATAGTCGTCTAAATTGTGTCTAAATGTGTTTTGCTATTATTATTGTTTTGTGTCAATACAAAAACAAAATGAAGATTTCCCAATAAAAATGTTAAATGTATTGTTTGTGTGTCACTTTATTCAACACATCTGCAGATCTTATGACATACTTACAAGATTCAATATCCAAAAAGCGGACTAGTATACATTCATTTTAGCTTTTAAAAGGATCAGTAGAGAACAGTAATTAGCACTAAAATATATGCCATAGCCGGTCAAATGACCGTTTAAGAACTTTTGCATCGAAAATGAACACATTTGACTTCATGACTTTTTTTAACGATTATTTACAGTTAACGTACTATTATTATTATGATTTTTTTTTTAAAGAAAATATCTTTAACACTAAACATAACATAACCGGTCAAATGACCGTTCAAGAACTTTTGAATCGAAAATGCGCACATTTGACTTCATGACTTTTTCTAACGATTATTTACAGTTAACGTACTATTATTATTATGATTTTTTTAAAGAAAATATCTTTAACACTAAACATAACATAACCGGTCAAGTGACCGTTCAAGAACTTTTGAATCGAAAATGCGCACATTTGACTTCATGACTTTTTCTAACGATTATTTACAGTTAACGTACTATTATTATTATGATTTTTTTAAAGAAAATATCTTTAACACTAAACAAAACATAACCGGTCAAATGACCGTTTAAGAGCTTTAGCATCGAAAATGCGCACATTTGACTTCATGACTTTTTCTAACGATTATTTACAGTTAACGTACTATTATTATTATGATTTTTTTTTAAAGAAAATATCTTTAACACTAAACAAAACATAACTGGTCAAATGACCGTTTAAGAGCTTTAGCATCGAAAATGCGCACATTTGACTTCATGACTTTTTCTAACGATTATTTACAGTTAACGTACTATTATTATTATGATTTTTTTTTAAAGAAAATATCTTTAACACTAAACAAAACATAACTGGTCAAATGACCGTTTAAGAGCTTTAGCATCGAAAATGCGCACATTTGACTTCATGACTTTTTCTAACGATTATTTACAGTTAACGTACTATTATTATTATGATTTTTTTTAAAGAAAATATCCTTAACACTAAACATAACATAACCGGTCAAATGACCGTTTAAGAACTTTAGCATCGAAAATGCGCTTATCATCTTATCGTTTTTGCACATTTGACTTCATCACTTTTTCTAATAATTATATACACTTGATATTCTATTATTATTATTTTTTTGTTTTTTGTTCGTTTCGAATTTCAAGAAAGTACCTAAGATTTTAGATTGGCATTTTTAAGCAAGAAAAATTGACAAAAACTAAATGTTTTGATAAGTAGCTTATATTTTATTTTAATATAGCTTTACTTCATTTCTAATTTATTTTGATAACTTTGATTCATGTCTAACTGTTCGTTTTTATTCAGAAAAATATCGAAACAATCAAGACAACAAAAATTCTTAGAAGAAATAATATTCCTTCCTTCCTTAATGGCACGACAGCCCCGGGTGCGCCCTGCCCTTCTCAATCCTGCCTCCGCCTGGCAGTTGTCTTCCAGTTTGAGACTTTAAAGACTGAAAAGTCTCTTTCCACGCAGTCGGCCCATCTCAGCTTTGGTCGACCTCTGGGCCTTGATCCGATGGGCTGAGCCAAAAAGATTATGTTTGTCGAACGCTCTCTGTTCATTCGAATAATGTGACCAGCCCATTTAATTCTTTGGATTTTTACATACTTGACAACATCAGGCTCTCTAAAAGCTCGATGGAGTTCTGAGTTTGTCGAAGTGTTCATTCCACCTATTAAGAATGTCAGTTTTATCACTTAAAATATCTCCATCTTTATTTCTGCAAAGGTTAGTTCTAGGTTTGAACTCCTGACGACCAAAGTTAATTCCACGAAAGAGCTCTGCTCTCATTAGACCCTCGGAGATGTTCGACATCCTTAAAGAAGTCTTCGTGAAAAACCTTTTTCTTCAACCTATGAACTTTCTTTTCTTCTCTTCTTGCAGTTTTGTATTTCTCTACTGATGTTCTCGAATGTTTTTTACTGAGCATCATATTATATGCATCGTTTTTTCTTTGGGTCGCGTTGCGACATTCTGTATCAAACCAATCCTTTTTCTCAGCTCTTTTTATTTTGCTAATTACATTATCACATGTTTCCAATAGGGCTTATTGATAGACTCTACACATATGACGGACATACAAGATATTAGAACCTATCGTGGGGCCAACTTTGACTCAGACCATTACATGGTAATGAGTAGGATCAAGGCCAAACTATCTAATGCACGTAAATGTCATGGGAAACGTCTTGAGAAATTTGACTGCGAACAATTAAAGACCCCTAGAGTCAGGGATGACTTTCAGTCACAACTAACTATGAAGCTTGATGAAAAAGCAATCGAAAATATTAATTGCATAGATGGAAAGAAATAATATTAATTATAAGAATTATGGAAATAATAATAATTAGAAGAAATGTGTGTGCGGAAAATGTACAACGGAAACTCTCCATGTATGTAAAAAATGAGTTGAGCAATGAATTAAACATTCTTATTCTTTTTGTTTGTTACATATAAAAATTGGCAGCATAATATTTTGTTTAATTATAATAAAGTTCTTGTTTAGCTTATTTCCTTCCTAACATCCATATTTCATACATTCAATCAAGAAACATAAAGTGACCAGCTATGGTAGAAATAGGTATATATTAAGTGTTGGTATGTTTAGTGTTAATAGTATTCATGTAAAAGCAGGGCGGGATTAACCTATAGGCACACTAGGCACGTGCCTAGGGCCTACGAAAAACTTGGGAGAAAAAAATTTGTTGACGAAAATAATTTAGCTTTAAAAACAACAAGTGTAATTTGTACAAAATTATGAAGATACAAATAGAAATATAATATTTTTTGGTAATAAATTATTTTGCAGAATCTTATGATCTAATATATTACTTTTTTGCGATTTTGGAATTCAACGAAATGTTGTATTATGCTGTCGAATTTCAAACTACGCTAAATGTCGTATTCAATAGACATAAGTGCGAGCGATGCCAAACGATCTTGATTCATTGTTGAACGCAAATAATTTTTTATCAATTTTAATCTGGAGAAAGATCTTTCTGCATTTGATCCAAGAATCGACAAATATATTCTTAATGCAATGTGAACGTTAGGAAAAGAATTCACAAGTTTATCTTCAATTTGAGCCTTCAACGTTTCTTGTGCAGATTTATGTTCATACAAATTTGAAAATAGTAAAAATTCATCTCCAAAGTTTTCCTCTAAATCGGATGAATAAATTTTCACCAAATTTTGCGCTTTTAGTTTAATCTCAGATTCTGACAAATTATTGTGAACAAGAAAACCGAAATTATTGTACAAATCACTGTAAGCTTTACGCCTTTTAGTCATTGTAAATTATTGTATTTAGTCACTGTAAATTACGCCTTTTAGTCATTGTAAATTAAAATCCATATTAATAAAAATGTAAAAAAAAAATATGCAACAAAATTTTAGCATATATTTTGAAAAGAGGGGGGGGGGAGGGAGGGGAGGGTCCAAAAACGGCTATGCCTAGGGCCTACGAAAGGTATAATCCGGCTCTGTGTAAAAGGAATAACAAAATCTTAATACAGGCATTGAAATTAAACTTTTCGTTACGAAAGCCGTATTCACCAAAGTCCTCATTTTTTATGGTTTTCCATTGATGGACCAACATAATCCTGATGGTATCCATCGATAATTCTATCATGAACCATTATACAGTCTTCCCCACGTATTCGCCCCTCGGATAATCGAATAACCCGCTTATAGGAATAAAATTTAATGGAACCAAATCATTTTATATTTAACTAATGTTAAACTTCCCCGTTTAAACGGTTATTTGTTGTTTTTTGTCCCCGCTTAATCGCATAAAGAAGTGGTACTAAAATGAAAAAAATTTGTTAATTATAGAGAAATATTTCACCACCTGAAATGGAATTTCCCTTTTTCACTTAAGATAAGGATACAGTAGGTGGTCATTTCAATAGGAACTTCTTATTCATTATAGTAGGTGTTTGGGATGAAGTTGAAAAATTAATCAAATCTTGCTGCCAGTTATACATTGAAGTAAACGAAGGGGGTTTTACCCCTCTTTGACTTACTTCACTCACGCATCATTTATCATGTAAAAAAGGGATAGAGTGATTAGTTTTTAGGTCAAGACTTGTGGCCCCCTCTTGATGCACTATTAGCGTTGATAAGAAAAAGTTTTAAAAACCTAATACACTAGTGTAAAGCATGTCTTTCTCTTAAGTAGAATAATTGCTTAATCCAATGAATAATTTTGAGTTTGTTGCAAGTTGAGCGCAAAAAAAATTCTTTAAATTAATCGGAAAAAAAAACAATGAATCTTAGAAACAATAAATTTCAAAAAAATCCCCAACTAAAATAGCGCATTTCTCAAGTTTCAACGATAAAAAAAAAAAATCTGAATGTGTTTGAAAGGAATACGTACAAGTCATGAAAATTTTTGTAGAAACTAAAAGGGAATATCTAATTTTGATAAATTAACGAATTAAACGGGTATAAAAAACAGTCTTCAATTATAGAATTTTTCGGATGGGATAAAATAATATTTTCGTTCCTACATGATGCTTTTTGCTAACATTGATTTATTTTTATGTAACTTTAAATGACATTTTATAATGATACTATGGCAGAAAGTTTTAATTATAATTATTTATTGATCACAAAACTGAGTTTATTTAATCAAATACAATTAAAAAATAAAATTTAGCAAAAATTCAGAATTAAAAATTGAATATAGCACTCCCCTTTTAATAGAATAACCCGCTTAATAGCATAGATTTGGCTGGAACCGATGGTATTCCTTTAAGCGGGGTTGACTGTATTTTTTGATAGTAACCAACATAAGTAATCATCATCCCAATGTAGAAATTCGGACTGATTTATGATGGTCCAACATAAGAATAGCAACTTGTTTCGATGGTTTGTTCATGTTTACCCATCAGAAATTTCATCATAGTTTATAAAAGAGAGATAAAAAAAATAATTTTGATGATATATTCCTGCTGAACCAACAAGACTCTCCATTAAACCATCATGGAAATGTATTGTTATATCATTATGGACCATCACGAATTTCCATAGTATACTAGAAATCAAATGTTAGAACGATCATGAACAACCATCATCCCAATCCAAGAATTTGGACTGGTTTATGATAGTTCAACATAAAAAAAATATATTGTTTTTGTGGTATATTCCTGAGAACTCACAAGAATTCTCATGAAACCATCATGGAAGTGTACAGTTGGAACCATCAAGTGACTATTGGTTGATGAAAATCAAATTTCTCTTGATGGTTAACCATCATAGTATTAAAGTAGCATTTTCCAACATGGAATGATGGAAGTTTGCTGGCATACCAAACACCATGAAGGCCTAATGGAAGATGATGGACGATGGTGACTATAAAATGATGCGGGATCATCAGGAATTGCACTGAAACCAGCATAAACCATCAAGATTGTTTGATGGGACCATAAAGAATTTTGACTTGGGTAAGCCGGCATCCCTGAGCAGAGAAAGTGCTTCGCTTGCAGACGAGAATCAAAGTAGAAGTGTAAAAATGTGTGTCGATCCCTTTCAAAGTATTCCTTTAGAATCAAATTACTAAGATTTTTTTTGTTTGCTTGTTGGAATTATCCTTAATTGCATTTTTATTCATAATACTCCAGGAGACGTGATGGCTCAGAGGATAGGGCGTTTGCCTTCCAAAGAGATGAACCGGGTTCGAATCCCAGCGACAGTTGGTCGATATGAATTCGGCATTCGGTTTGCACCAACCACAGTACTGACGTGAAATATCCTCAGTGGTAGACGGATTATGGGTTAGAGTCCCCCTGCCGTCAGGCTAACCGCGGGAGGTTCTCGTAGTCCTCCACTCCATGTAACGCAAATGAGGGTTAGTTCCCTCAAGTCCTCCACGATGGCAAATTTCTCTTAATACTTGATCCAGGAGAAGTTTCCTTGTCTTCTGGATAGGGTTCAAAATTACAAGGCTACGGAGTTGAACATTAGTAGTTTTAAACCCACAAATTGGGTGGGCTTTTTAACGACTGTCATAAAGTAAAATATAATAATCCAGACATATTGTTATGCAATAGTTAAACTTCAGCTTACAAACATTTCGGCGGAGTGGAATGATGTAGCGAAAGCGTTTAGAAAGAAAAGTTACGATTTCTTATCTTTTAAACCACCATGCTTCGCTCTTTTTTTTTTTTAATTCTTTCTTTTTATCTTAAATACTTTCGAATTTTTATGTTCTTTTATTCCCTTCAATTCTCTGTCAACACTGTTTGCTGTCATTTAAAACCCCGTAAGAGTTAAAAATTTTCTCCTCCGAAACTACTTTAAAATTGAATGCAATCCAGGAGTTCTCTTCCAATAATTTGTTTGCATTTCGATATTCTGAAATTCTTTCTTAAGCGATAGAAACTTATTGGCATACTCTAGGTTTGCCTGAGCTCACTTTTTTTTTTAAAAAAAAATTTGTAATGAAGGTGAAAGAGAATTAGCGAGGCTAAAGTTTCTCCCGTGGTATGGCGTCCTCTAAACTAAGTGAAAAGTCTATGACTCACAATATTCCTTCAGAATCGGGAAAAGGATAATAAATCCCAAAACAGGATCGGGAATCCGCATCTTATTTCTCTATCTTGAGGTATTGGACTGGTTTTGACACAACATTTTTTTTTTTAAAGACTTGATAAAAATTTTAATTTCAGGTTTGGTAATCAAGGATTCTAAACTTTTTCCTAAAGTCGTTACTAAAGTTATAAACTTAAAGTTTAAATTTATAAAATATTTTTATTTTTTAAAATAAGGACAAATTTAAGCTTAAAAGCTACAAATTTTTCATGTCCTGCTAACAGCTCTACAACACACAATAATGCATTAATTTCAAATTTTTTTTTTTTCAATATTAATATTTTAATTTCATGGATTTCGAACAAAAAATTTCAAGAAACACTGAAATGGAACTAAGTACATTGTTTAATGTCAAATTTTTAAAGAAAAATTCTAAATATTGTTACTTTGAGTTTGATAAAATAACAATTTCGAACTTAGACTTCAGAACATTATACAAAATCAACATTCAAAATTTCAAAGAATTCTTTAATAATCTTTTTTTGTTATGCGTGTTAGCGTATAGAAAATTTTAAAATCTGCGTTTTTCAGAAAATGCTTTAAAATCTCAAGGAAATTCTGAAGTGTAAGAAAATATCAGACAACCAAAAAAATTAATAATTCGAAAATTAATTTTATTTGTCTTACAAGTATAATTTATTCAAATAACAACTCGAAGCAAAACAAAAAACATTTTAGTTTCGTTTTCGTGAGTTTACTTCCGGTTTCGGCCGTTGGAAACCGGAAACCTAATGAACTAAAGTTTAAATATGGTTCGATATAATCGAAATTTTCAAAAAATCTGATTTTTTAACCAGTATAAAAAAAAGTAAACAGTTGCGACCTAATTAAAGAAGATATCGTAACAGTTTGTTTATTAAATATAGCTCCATGACACACACAATTGGGTGAGCTCCACGACATGGAGCGCCCTCTAAATTTCTTTAAATCTTAAAAAGCTAACAAATCGTTTGACAGCATCCTTTTTGAACGTTCCATTTCATAATTTCCACGTGACGTCATAATTCCTTGTTTAATAATAATTCTTTGTTTAATAACAATTCCTTTATCCATATTTTAAATTATTGTATAGAAAAAAATTTAAATATTAAGAATAGTAAAATACAACTTATGGTTTTCAGAAACTTAAGAAATCTATATGAGTTTAAATCGTTCCGTTTAAAATGAACCAATGAAATTTTATTTTGTTGAAAGTGGTAATTTTTTAAACCTTTTATAATAATAAATTTTTTTTAAAATAACATAAAATTCAATAATAGAACTTGAAAGTTTAATGTGATCTAGTACTAAAATGATGCGAATCAGCTATAATTATTTTACGCATTAGCCATTGATTTCTTAAGTACAGTAAAATCAAAGTAATTAGAAAAATT